>NC_134568.1:148718065-149018065 GCF_050947875.1 Dermacentor variabilis | reverse complement strand
TCTGGTTACAGGGCGCTGTGGCACCTTTCGGCATGCAACGAAGTCTCTTGGGAGAAGACTGTATATATTTATGTATATGTGTAAAACGACAACAGTACCCAAGCTCCCAAATGTAAGTACTTTCCTGAGATCATCATTATTCGCTACAATCAAGGCTGCTGTTCATTGTAGCATGTCATAACCACACGTCTTCATAACTGTCGTCAACTATGAAACCTTCATCTGCTTGCAGGACGCTGCGGGACATATCAACGTGGAACGAAGTGCTTTGGGGCATGACTGTACATATTTACGTATATGTGTACGGCGCCATAAGTCCTCAAGCTCCCAGATGTGAGCTCTTGCGTGATGTCATCACATTCGCTACACTGAAGGCTTTTTTACTCTGTAGCGCGTCATGACCACACGTCCTCGTAATGGACGTCAACAATGCTACCTTCATCTGGTTGCAGGGCGCTGCGGCACCTTTCAGCATGCAACCAAGTCCTTTGGGAGAAGGCTGTATATATTTATGTATATGTGTACTGCGAGAACAGTACTCAAGCTCCCAAAAGTAAGCACCTTCCTGAGATCATCATATTCGCTACAATCAAGCTTCTGTTCATTGTAGCGCGTCATAACCACACGTCTTCATAACTGTCGTCAACAATGCTACCTTCATCTGCTTGCAGGACGCTACAGGACATATCAACGTGGAACGAAGTGCTTTGGGGCATGACTGTAGATATTTACGTATATGTGTACGGCGCCATAAGTCCTCAAGCTCCCAGATGTGAGCTCTTGCGTGATGTCATCACATTCGCTACACTGACGGCTTTTTTACGCTGTAGCGCGTCATGACCACACGTCCTCGTAATGGACGTCAACAATGCTACCTTCATCTGCTTACAGGGCGCTGTGGCACCTTTCGGCATGCAACGAAGACCCTTGGGAGAAGACTGTATATATTTATGTATATGTGTACAGCGACAACAGTACCCAAGCTCCCAAATGTAAGTACTTTCCTGAGATCATCATGTTCGCTACAATCAAGCTGCTGTTCATTGTAGCGCGTCATAACCACACGTCTTCATAACTATCGTCAACAATGCTACCTTCATCTGCTTGCAGGACGCTGCAGGACATATCAACGTGCAACGAAGTGCTTTGGGGCATGACTGTACATATTTACGTATATGTGTACGGCGCCATAAGTCCTCAAGCTCCCAGATGTGAGCACTTGCGTAATGTCATCACATTCGCTACACTCAAGGCTTTTTTAAGCTGTAGCGCGTCATGACCACACGTCCTCGTAATGAACGTCAACAATGCTACCTTCATCTGGTTGCAGGGCGCTACGGCACCTTTCAGCATGCAACGAAGTCCTTTGGGAGAAGACTGTATATATTTATGTATATGTGTACAGCGACAACAGTACTCAAGCTCCCAAATGTAAGCACCTTCCTGAGATCATCATATTCGCTACAATCAAGCTGCTGTTCATTGTGGCGCGTCATAACCACACGTCTTCATAACTGTCAACAATGCTACCTTCATCTGCATGCAGGACGCTGCAGGACATACCAGCATGGAACGAAGTGGGTTGGGGCATGACTGTACATATTTATGTATCTGTGTACGGCGCCATAAGTCCTCAAGCTCCCAGATGTGAGCACTTGCGTGATGTCATCACATTCGCTACACTGAAGGCTTTTTTACGCTGTAGCGCGTCATGACCACACGTCCTCGTAATGGACGTCAACAATGCTACGTTCATCTGCTTACAGGGCGCTGTGGCACCTTTCGGCATGCAACCAAGACCCTTGGGAGAAGACTGTATATATTTATGTATATGTGTACAGCGACAACAGTACCCAAGCTCCCAAATGTAAGCACTTTCCTGTGATCATCATATTCGCTACAATCAAGGCTGCTGTTCATTCTAGCGCGTCATAACCACACGTCTTCATAACTGTCCTCAAAATGCTACCTTCATCTGCATGCAGGACGCTGCAGGACATACCGGAGTGGAACGAAGTGCTTTGGGGCATGACTGCACATATGTATATGTGTATGGCGCCATAAGTCCTCAAGCTCCTAGATGTGAGCACTTGCGTAATGTCATCACATTCGCTACACTCAGGGCTTTTTTAAGCTGTAGCGCGTCATGACCACACGTCCTCGTAATGAACGTCAACAATGCTACCTTCATCTGGTTGCAGGGCGCTGCGGCACCTTTCAGCATGCAACGAAGTCCTTTGGGAGAAGACTGTATATATTTATGTATATGTGTACAGCTACAACAGTACCCAAGCTCCCAAATGTAAGTACTTTCCTGAGATCATCATGTTCGCTACAATCAAGCTGCTGTTCATTGTAGCGCGTCATAACCACACGTCTTGATAACTGTTGTCAACTATGAAACCTTCATCTGCTTGCAGGACGCTGCAGGACATATCAACGTGGAACGAAGTGCTTTGGGGCATGACTGTACATATTTACGTATATGTGTACGGCGCCATAAGTCCTCAAGCTCCCAGATGTGAGCTCTTGCGTGATGTCATCACATTCGCTACACTGAAGGCTTTTTTACGCTGTAGCGCGTCATGACCACACGTCCTCGTAATGGACGTCAACAATGCTACCTTCATCTGGTTGCAGGGCGCTGCGGCACCTTTCAGCATGCAACCAAGTCCTTTGGGAGAAGGCTGTATATATTTATGTATATGTGTACTGCGAGAACAGTACTCAAGCTCCCAAAAGTAAGCACCTTCCTGAGATCATCATATTCGCTACAATCAAGCTTCTGTTCATTGTAGCGCGTCATAACCACACGTCTTCATAACTGTCGTCAACAATGCTACCTTCATCTGCTTGCAGGACGCTACAGGACATATCAACGTGGAACGAAGTGCTTTGGGGCATGACTGTAGATATTTACGTATATGTGTACGGCGCCATAAGTCCTCAAGCTCCCAGATGTGAGCTCTTGCGTGATGTCATCACATTCGCTACACTGACGGCTTTTTTACGCTGTAGCGCGTCATGACCACACGTCCTCGTAATGGACGTCAACAATGCTACCTTCATCTGCTTACAGGGCGCTGTGGCACCTTTCGGCATGCAACGAAGACCCTTGGGAGAAGACTGTATATATTTATGTATATGTGTACAGCGACAACAGTACCCAAGCTCCCAAATGTAAGTACTTTCCTGAGATCATCATGTTCGCTACAATCAAGCTGCTGTTCATTGTAGCGCGTCATAACCACACGTCTTCATAACTATCGTCAACAATGCTACCTTCATCTGCTTGCAGGACGCTGCAGGACATATCAACGTGCAACGAAGTGCTTTGGGGCATGACTGTACATATTTACGTATATGTGTACGGCGCCATAAGTCCTCAAGCTCCCAGATGTGAGCACTTGCGTAATGTCATCACATTCGCTACACTCAAGGCTTTTTTAAGCTGTAGCGCGTCATGACCACACGTCCTCGTAATGAACGTCAACAATGCTACCTTCATCTGGTTGCAGGGCGCTACGGCACCTTTCAGCATGCAACGAAGTCCTTTGGGAGAAGACTGTATATATTTCTGTATATGTGTACAGCGACAACAGTACTCAAGCTCCCAAATGTAAGCACCTTCCTGAGATCATCATATTCGCTACAATCAAGCTGCTGTTCATTGTGGCGCGTCATAACCACACGTCTTCATAACTGTCAACAATGCTACCTTCATCTGCATGCAGGACGCTGCAGGACATACCAGCGTGGAACGAAGTGGGTTGGGGCATGACTGTACATATTTATGTATCTGTGTACGGCGCCATAAGTCCTCAAGCTCCCAGATGTGAGCACTTGCGTGATGTCATCACATTCGCTACACTGAAGGCTTTTTTACGCTGTAGCGCGTCATGACCACACGTCCTCGTAATGGACGTCAACAATGCTACGTTCATCTGCTTACAGGGCGCTGTGGCACCTTTCGGCATGCAACGAAGACCCTTGGGAGAAGACTGTATATATTTATGTATATGTGTACAGCGACAACAGTACCCAAGCTCCCAAATGTAAGCACTTTCCTGTGATCATCATATTCGCTACAATCAAGGCTGCTGTTCATTCTAGCGCGTCATAACCACACGTCTTCATAACTGTCCTCAAAATGCTACCTTCATCTGCATGCAGGACGCTGCAGGACATACCGGCGTGGAACGAAGTGCTTTGGGGCATGACTGCACATATGTATATGTGTATGGCGCCATAAGTCCTCAAGCTCCTAGATGTGAGCACTTGCGTAATGTCATCACATTCGCTACACTCAAGGCTTTTTTAAGCTGTAGCGCGTCATGACCACACGTCCTCGTAATGAACGTCAACAATGCTACCTTCATCTGGTTGCAGGGCGCTGCGGCACCTTTCAGCATGCAACGAAGTCCTTTGGGAGAAGACTGTATATATTTATGTATATGTGTACTGCGAGAACAGTACTCAAGCTCCCAAAAGTAAGCACCTTCCTGAGATCATCATATTCGCTACAATCAAGCTTCTGTTCATTGTAGCGCGTCATAACCACACGTCTTCATAACTGTCGTCAACAATGCTACCTTCCTCTGCTTGCAGGACGCTACAGGACATATCAACGTGGAACGAAGTGCTTTGGGGCATGACTGTAGATATTTACGTATATGTGTACGGCGCCATAAGTCCTCAAGCTCCCAGATCTGAGCTCTTGCGTGATGTCATCACATTCGCTACACTGAAGGCTTTTTTACGCTGTAGCGCGTCATGACCACACGTCCTCGTAATGGACGTCAACAACGCTACCTTCATCTGGTTGCAGGGCGCTGCGGCACCTTTCAGCATGCAACCAAGTCCTTTGGGAGAAGACTGTATATATTTATGTATATGTGTACAGCGACAACAGTACCCAAGCTCCCAAATGTAAGCACTTTCCTGTGATCATCATATTCGCTACAATCAAGCTGCTGTTCATTGTGGCGCGTCATAACCACACGTCTTCATAACTGTCAACAATGCTACCTTCATCTGCATGCAGGACGCTACAGACATACCAGCGTGGAACGAAGTGGGTTGGGGCATGACTGTACATATTTATGTATCTGTGTACGGCGCCATAAATCCTCAAGCTCCCAGATGTGAGCACTTGCGTGATGTCATCACATTCGCTACACTCAAGGCTGTTTAAAGCTGTAGCGCGTCATTACCACACGTCCGCGTAATGGACGTCAACAATGCTAACTTCATCTGGTTACAGGGCGCTGTGGCACCTTTCGGCATGCAACGAAGTCTCTTGGGAGAAGACTGTATATATTTATGTATATGTGTACAGCGAGAACAGTACTCAAGCTCCCAAAAGTAAGCACCTTCCTGAGATCATCATATTCGCTACAATCAAGCTTCTGTTCATTGTTGCGCGTCATAACCACACGTCTTCATAACTGTCGTCAACAATGCTACCTTCATCTGCTTGCAGGACGCTGCAGGACATACCGGCGTGGAACGAAGTGCTTTGGGGCATGACTGTACATATGTATATGTGTATGGCGCCATAAGTCCTCAAGCTCCTAGAAGTGAGCACTTGCGTAATGTCATCACATTCGCTACACTGAAGGCTTTTTTACGCTGTAGCGCGTCATGACCACACGTCCTCGTAATGGACGTCAACAATGCTACCTTCATCTGCTTACAGGGCGCTGTGGCACCTTTCGGCATGCAACGAAGACCCTAGGGAGAAGACTGTATATATTTATGTATATGTGTACAGCGACAACAGTACCCAAGCTCCCAAATGTAAGTACTTTCCTGAGATCATCATGTTCGCTACAATCAAGCTGCTGGTCATTGTAGCGCGTCATCACCACACGTCTTCATAACTGTCGTCAACAATGCTACCTTCATCTGCTTGCAGGACGCTGCAGGACATATCAACGTGCAACGAAGTGCTTTGGGGCATGACTGTACATATTTACGTATATGTGTACGGCGCCATAAGTCCTCAAGCTCCCAGATGTGAGCACTTGCGTAATGTCATCACATTCGCTACACTCAAGGCTTTTTTAAGCTGTAGCGCGTCATGACCACACGTCCTCGTAATGAACGTCAACAATGCTACCTTCATCTGGTTGCAGGGCGCTGCGGCACCTTTCAGCATGCAACGAAGTCCTTTGGGAGAAGACTGTATATATTTATGTATATGTGTACAGCGACAACAGTACTCAAGCTCCCAAATGTAAGCACCTTCCTGAGATCATCATATTCGCTACAATCAAGCTGCTGTTCATTGTGGCACGTCATAACCACACGTCTTGATAACTGTAAACAATGCTACTTTCATCTGCATGCAGGACGCTGCAGGACATACCAGCGTGGATCGAAGTGGGTTGGGGCATGACTGTACATATTTATGTATCTGTGTACGGCGCCATAAGTCCTCAAGCTCCCAGATGTGAGCACTTGCGTGATGTCATCACATTCGCTACACTCAAGGCTGTTTAAAGCTGTAGCGCGTCATGACCACACGTCCGCGTAATGGACGTCAACAGTGCTAACTTCATCTGGTTACAGGGCGCTGTGGCACCTTTCGGCATGCAACGAAGTCTCTTGGGAGAAGACTGTATATATTTATGTATATGTGTAAAGCGAAAACAGTACCCAAGCTCCCAAATGTAAGTACTTTCCTGAGATCATCATATTCGCTACAATTAAGGCTGCTGTTCATTGTAGCATGTCATAACCACACGTCTTCATAACTGTCGTCAACTACGAAACCTTCATCTGCTTGCAGGACGCTGCAGGACATGTCAACGTGGAATGAAGTGCTTTGGGGCATGACTGTACATATTTACGTATATGTGTACGGCGCCATAAGTCCTCAAGCTCCCAGATGTGAGCTCTTGCGTGATGTCATCACATTCGCTACACTGAAGGCTTTTTTACGCTGTAGCGCGTCATGACCACATGTCCTCGTAATGGACGTCAACAATGCTACCTTCATCTCGTTGCAGGGCACTGCGGCACCTTTCAGCATGCAACCAAGTCCTTTGGGAGAAGACTGTATATATTTATGTATATGTGTACAGCGAGAACAGTACTCAAGCTCCCAAAAGTAAGCACCTTCCTGAGATCATCGTATTCGCTACAATCAAGCTTCTGTTCATTGTAGCGCGTCATAACCACACGTCTTCATAACTATCGTCAACAATGCTACCTTCATCTGCTTGCAGGACGCTGCAGGACATACCGGCGTGGAACGAAGTGCTTTGGGGCATGACTGTACATATGTATATGTGTATGGCGCCATAAGTCCTCAAGCTCCTAGAAGTGAGCACTTGCGTAATGTCATCACATTCGCTACACTGAAGGCTTTTTTACGCTGTAGCGCGTCATGACCACACGTCCTCGTAATGGACGTCAACAATGCTACGTTCATCCGCTTACAGGGCGCTGTGGCACCTTTCGGCATGCAACGAAGACCCTTGGGAGAAGACTATATATTTATGTATATGTGTACAGCGACAACAGTACCCAAGCTCCCAAATGTAAGCACTTTCCTGTGATCATCACATTCGCTACAATCAAGGCTGCTGTTCATTCTAGCGCGTCATAACCACACGTCTTCATAACTGGCCTCAAAATGCTACCTTCATCTGCATGCAGGACGCTGCAAGACATACCGGCGTGGAACGAAGTGCTTTGGGGCATGACTGTACATATGTATATGTGTATGGCGCCATAAGTCCTCAAGCTCCTAGATGTGAGCACTTGCGTAATGTCATCACATTCGCTACACTCAAGGCATTTTTAAGCTGTAGCGCGTCATGACCACACGTCCTCGTAATGAACGTCAACAATGCTACCTTCATCTGGTTGCAGGGCGCTGCGGCACCTTTCAGCATGCAACGAAGTCCTTTGGGAGAAGACTGTATATATTTATGTATATGTGTACAGCGACAACAGTACTCAAGTTCCCAAATGTAAGCACCTTCCTGAGATCATCATATTCGCTACAATCAAGCTGCTGTTCATTGTGGCGCGTCATAACCACACGTCTTCATAACTGTCAACAATGCTACCTTCATCTGCATGCAGGACGCTGCAGGACATACCAGCGTGGAACGAAGTGGGTTGGGGCATGACTGTACATATTTATGTATCTGTGTACGGCGCCATAAGTCCTCAAGCTCCCAGATGTGAGCACTTGCGTGATGTCATCACATTCGCTACACTCAAGGCTGTTTAAAGCTGTAGCGCGTCATTACCACACGTCCGCGTAATGGACGTCAACAATGCTAATTTCATCTGGTTACAGGGCGCTGTGGCACCTTTCGGCATGCAACGAAGTCTCTTGGGAGAAGACTGTATATATTTATGTATATGTGTAAAGCGACAACAGTACCCAAGCTCCCAAATGTAAGCACTTTCCTGAGATCATCATATTCGCAACAATCAAGGCTCCTGTTCATTGTAGTGCTTCATAACCGCACGCCTTCATAGCTGTCGTCAACAAAGCTACCTTCATCTCCTTGCAGGATGCTGCAGGACGTATCAGCGTGGAACGAAGTGCTTTGGGGCATGACTGTACATATTTACGTATATGTGTACGGCGCTATAATCCTCAAGCTCCCAGATGTGAGCACTTGCGTCATGTCATCACATTCGCTACACTCAAGGCTTTTTTACGCTGTAGCGCGTCATGACCACACGTCCTCGTAATGGACGTCCACAATGCTACCTTCATCTGGTTACAGGGCGCTGTGGCACCTTTCCGCATGCAACGAATTCCCTTGGGAGAAGACTGTATATATTTATGTATATGTGTACAGCGACAACAGTACTCAAGCTCCCAAATGTAAGTATTGTCCTGAGTTCATCATATTCGCTCCAATCAAGGCTGCACTTGATTGTAGCGCGTCATAACCACACGTCTTCATAACTGTCGTCAACAAAGCTACCTTCATCTGCATGCAGGACGCTGCAGGACATACCAGCATGGAACGAAATGCTTTGGGGCATGACTGTACATATGTATATGTGTATTGCGCCATAAGTCCTCAAGCTCCTCGATGTGAGCATTTGCGTGATGTCATCGCATTCGCTATACTCGAGGCTTTTTTAAGCTGTAGCGTGTTATGACCACAGGTCCTCGTAATGGTCGTCAACAATGCTACCTTCATCTGGTTACAGGGCGCTGTGGCACCTGTCGGCATGCAACGAAGTCCCTTGGGAGAAGACTGTATATATTTATGTATATGTGTACAGCGAGAACAGTACTCAAGCTCCCAAAAGTAAGCACCTTCCTGAGATCATCATATTCGCTACAATCAAGCTTCTGTTCATTGTAGCGCGTCATAACCACACGTCTTCATAACTGTCGTCAACAATGCTACCTTCATCTGCTTGCAGGACGCTACAGGACATATCAACGTGCAACGAAGTGCTTTGGGGCATGACTGTAGATATTTACGTATATGTGTACGGCGCCATAAGTCCTCAAGCTCCCAGATGTGAGCTCTTGCGTGATGTCATCACATTCGCTACACTGAAGGCTTTTTTACGCTGTAGCGCCTCATGACCACACGTCCTCGTAATGGACGTCAACAATGCTACCTTCATCTGCTTACAGGGCGCTGTGGCACCTTTCGGCATGCAACGAAGACCCTTGGGAGAAGACTGTATATATATGTATACGTGTACAGCGACAACAGTACCCAAGCTCCCAAATGTAAGTACTTTCCTGAGATCATCATGTTCGCTACAATCAAGCTGCTGTTCATTGTAGCGCGTCATAACCACACGTCTTCATAACTGTCGTCAACAATGCTACCTTCATCTGCTTGCAGGACGCTGCAGGACATATCAACGTGCAACGAAGTGCTTTGGGGCATGACTGTACATATTTACGTATATGTGTACGGCGCCATAAGTCCTCAAGCTCCCAGATGTGAGCACTTGCGTAATGTATTCACATTCGCTACACTCAAGGCTTTTTTAAGCTGTATTGCGTCATGACCACACGTCCTCGTAATGAACGTCAACAATGCTACCTTCATCTGGTTGCAGGGCGCTACGGCAACTTTCAGCATGCAACGAAGTCCTTTGGGAGAAGACTGTATATATTTATGTATATGTGTACAGCGACAACAGTACTCAAGCTCCCAAATGTAAGCACCTTCCTGAGATCATCATATTCGCTACAATCAAGCTGCTGTTCATTGTGGCGCGTCATAACCACACGTCTTCATAACTGTCAACAATGCTACCTTCATCTGCATGCAAGACGCTGCAGGACATACCAGCGTGGAACGAAGTGGGTTGGGGCATGACTGTACATATTTATGTATCTGTGTACGGCGCCATAAGTCTTCAAGCTCCCAGATGTGAGCACTTGCGTGATGTCATCACATTAGCTACACTGAAGGCTTTTTTACGCTGTAGCGCGTCATGACCACACGTCCTCGTAATGGACGTCAACAATGCTACGTTCATCCGCTTACAGGGCGCTGTGGCACCTTTCGGCATGCAACGAAGACCCTTGGGAGAAGACTATATATTTATGTATATGTGTACAGCGACAACAGTACCCAAGCTCCCAAATGTAAGCACTTTCCTGTGATCATCACATTCGCTACAATCAAGGCTGCTGTTCATTCTAGCGCGTCATAACCACACGTCTTCATAACTGGCCTCAAAATGCTACCTTCATCTGCATGCAGGACGCTGCAAGACATACCGGCGTGGAACGAAGTGCTTTGGGGCATGACTGTACATATGTATATGTGTATGGCGCCATAAGTCCTCAAGCTCCTAGATGTGAGCACTTGCGTAATGTCATCACATTCGCTACACTCAAGGCTGTTTAAAGCTGTAGCGCGTCATTACCACACGTCCGCGTAATGGACGTCAACAATGCTACCTTCATCTGGTTACAGGGCGCTGTGGCACCTTTCGGCATGCAACGAAGTCTCTTGGGAGAAGACTGTATATATTTATGTATATGTGTACAGCGAGAACAGTACTCAAGCTCCCAAAAGTAAGCACATTCCTGAGATCATCATATTCGCTACAATCAAGCTTCTGTTCATTGTTGCGCGTCATAACCACACGTCTTCATAACTGTCGTCAACAATGCTACCTTCATCTGCTTGCAGGACGCTGCAGGACATACCGGCGTGGAACGAAGTGCTTTGGGGCATGACTGTACATATGTATATGTGTATGGCGCCATAAGTCCTCAAGCTCCTAGAAGTGAGCACTTGCGTAATGTCATCACATTCGCTACACTGAAGGCTTTTTTACGCTGTAGCGCGTCATGACCACACGTCCTCGTAATGGACGTCAACAATGCTACCTTCATCTGCTTACAGGGCGCTGTGGCACCTTTCGGCATGCAACGAAGACCCTAGGGAGAAGACTGTATATATTTATGTATATGTGTACAGCGACAACAGTACCCAAGCTCCCAAATGTAAGTACTTTCCTGAGATCATCATGTTCGCTACAATCAAGCTGCTGTTCATTGTAGCGCGTCATCACCACACGTCTTCATAACTGTCGTCAACAATGCTACCTTCATCTGCTTGCAGGACGCTGCAGGACATATCAACGTGCAACGAAGTGCTTTGGGGCATGACTGTACATATTTACGTATATGTGTACGGCGCCATAAGTCCTCAAGCTCCCAGATGTGAGCACTTGCGTAATGTCATCACATTCGCTACACTCAAGGCTTTTTTAAGCTGTAGCGCGTCATGACCACACGTCCTCGTAATGAACGTCAACAATGCTACCTTCATCTGGTTGCAGGGCGCTGCGGCACCTTTCAGCATGCAACGAAGTCCTTTGGGAGAAGACTGTATATATTTATGTATATGTGTACAGCGACAACAGTACTCAAGCTCCCAAATGTAAGCACCTTCCTGAGATCATCATATTCGCTACAATCAAGCTGCTGTTCATTGTGGCACGTCATAACCACACGTCTTGATAACTGTAAACAATGCTACTTTCATCTGCATGCAGGACGCTGCAGGACATACCAGCGTGGATCGAAGTGGGTTGGGGCATGACTGTACATATTTATGTATCTGTGTACGGCGCCATAAGTCCTCAAGCTCCCAGATGTGAGCACTTGCCTGATGTCATCACATTCGCTACACTCAAGGCTGTTTAAAGCTGTAGCGCGTCATGACCACACGTCCGCGTAATGGACGTCAACAGTGCTAACTTCATCTGGTTACAGGGCGCTGTGGCACCTTTCGGCATGCAACGAAGTCTCTTGGGAGAAGACTGTATATATTTATGTATATGTGTAAAGCGAAAACAGTACCCAAGCTCCCAAATGTAAGTACTTTCCTGAGATCATCATATTCGCTACAATTAAGGCTGCTGTTCATTGTAGCATGTCATAACCACACGTCTTCATAACTGTCGTCAACTACGAAACCTTCATCTGCTTGCAGGACGCTGCAGGACATGTCAACGTGGAATGAAGTGCTTTGGGGCATGACTGTACATATTTACGTATATGTGTACGGCGCCATAAGTCCTCAAGCTCCCAGATGTGAGCTCTTGCGTGATGTCATCACATTCGCTACACTGAAGGCTTTTTTACGCTGTAGCGCGTCATGACCACATGTCCTCGTAATGGACGTCAACAATGCTACCTTCATCTCGTTGCAGGGCACTGCGGCACCTTTCAGCATGCAACCAAGTCCTTTGGGAGAAGACTGTATATATTTATGTATATGTGTACAGCGAGAACAGTACTCAAGCTCCCAAAAGTAAGCACCTCCTGAGATCATCGTATTCGCTACAATCAAGCTTCTGTTCATTGTAGCGCGTCATAACCACACGTCTTCATAACTATCGTCAACAATGCTACCTTCATCTGCTTGCAGGACGCTGCAGGACATACCAGCGTGGAACAAAGTGGGTTGGGGCATGACTGTACATATTTATGTATCTGTGTACGGCGCCATAAGTCTTCAAGCTCCCAGATGTGAGCACTTGCGTGATGTCATCACATTAGCTACACTGAAGGCTTTTTTACGCTGTAGCGCGTCATGACCACACGTCCTCGTAATGGACGTCAACAATGCTACGTTCATCCGCTTACAGGGCGCTGTGGCACCTTTCGGCATGCAACGAAGACCCTTGGGAGAAGACTATATATTTATGTATATGTGTACAGCGACAACAGTACCCAAGCTCCCAAATGTAAGCACTTTCCTGTGATCATCACATTCGCTACAATCAAGGCTGCTGTTCATTCTAGCGCGTCATAACCACACGTCTTCATAACTGGCCTCAAAATGCTACCTTCATCTGCATGCAGGACGCTGCAAGACATACCGGCGTGGAACGAAGTGCTTTGGGGCATGACTGTACATATGTATATGTGTATGGCGCCATAAGTCCTCAAGCTCCTAGATGTGAGCACTTGCGTAATGTCATCACATTCGCTACACTCAAGGCTGTTTAAAGCTGTAGCGCGTCATTACCACACGTCCGCGTAATGGACGTCAACAATGCTACCTTCATCTGGTTACAGGGCGCTGTGGCACCTTTCGGCATGCAACGAAGTCTCTTGGGAGAAGACTGTATATATTTATGTATATGTGTACAGCGAGAACAGTACTCAAGCTCCCAAAAGTAAGCACCTTCCTGAGATCATCATATTCGCTACAATCAAGCTTCTGTTCATTGTTGCGCGTCATAACCACACGTCTTCATAACTGTCGTCAACAATGCTACCTTCATCTGCTTGCAGGACGCTGCAGGACATACCGGCGTGGAACGAAGTGCTTTGGGGCATGACTGTACATATGTATATGTGTATGGCGCCATAAGTCCTCAAGCTCCTAGAAGTGAGCACTTGCGTAATGTCATCACATTCGCTACACTGAAGGCTTTTTTACGCTGTAGCGCGTCATGACCACACGTCCTCGTAATGGACGTCAACAATGCTACCTTCATCTGCTTACAGGGCGCTGTGGCACCTTTCGGCATGCAACGAAGACCCTAGGGAGAAGACTGTATATATTTATGTATATGTGTACAGCGACAACAGTACCCAAGCTCCCAAATGTAAGTACTTTCCTGAGATCATCATGTTCGCTACAATCAAGCTGCTGTTCATTGTAGCGCGTCATCACCACACGTCTTCATAACTGTCGTCAACAATGCTACCTTCATCTGCTTGCAGGACGCTGCAGGACATATCAACGTGCAACGAAGTGCTTTGGGGCATGACTGTACATATTTACGTATATGTGTACGGCGCCATAAGTCCTCAAGCTCCCAGATGTGAGCACTTGCGTAATGTCATCACATTCGCTACACTCAAGGCTTTTTTAAGCTGTAGCGCGTCATGACCACACGTCCTCGTAATGAACGTCAACAATGCTACCTTCATCTGGTTGCAGGGCGCTGCGGCACCTTTCAGCATGCAACGAAGTCCTTTGGGAGAAGACTGTATATATTTATGTATATGTGTACAGCGACAACAGTACTCAAGCTCCCAAATGTAAGCACCTTCCTGAGATCATCATATTCGCTACAATCAAGCTGCTGTTCATTGTGGCACGTCATAACCACACGTCTTGATAACTGTAAACAATGCTACTTTCATCTGCATGCAGGACGCTGCAGGACATACCAGCGTGGATCGAAGTGGGTTGGGGCATGACTGTACATATTTATGTATCTGTGTACGGCGCCATAAGTCCTCAAGCTCCCAGATGTGAGCACTTGCCTGATGTCATCACATTCGCTACACTCAAGGCTGTTTAAAGCTGTAGCGCGTCATGACCACACGTCCGCGTAATGGACGTCAACAGTGCTAACTTCATCTGGTTACAGGGCGCTGTGGCACCTTTCGGCATGCAACGAAGTCTCTTGGGAGAAGACTGTATATATTTATGTATATGTGTAAAGCGAAAACAGTACCCAAGCTCCCAAATGTAAGTACTTTCCTGAGATCATCATATTCGCTACAATTAAGGCTGCTGTTCATTGTAGCATGTCATAACCACACGTCTTCATAACTGTCGTCAACTACGAAACCTTCATCTGCTTGCAGGACGCTGCAGGACATGTCAACGTGGAATGAAGTGCTTTGGGGCATGACTGTACATATTTACGTATATGTGTACGGCGCCATAAGTCCTCAAGCTCCCAGATGTGAGCTCTTGCGTGATGTCATCACATTCGCTACACTGAAGGCTTTTTTACGCTGTAGCGCGTCATGACCACATGTCCTCGTAATGGACGTCAACAATGCTACCTTCATCTCGTTGCAGGGCACTGCGGCACCTTTCAGCATGCAACCAAGTCCTTTGGGAGAAGACTGTATATATTTATGTATATGTGTACAGCGAGAACAGTACTCAAGCTCCCAAAAGTAAGCACCTCCTGAGATCATCGTATTCGCTACAATCAAGCTTCTGTTCATTGTAGCGCGTCATAACCACACGTCTTCATAACTATCGTCAACAATGCTACCTTCATCTGCTTGCAGGACGCTGCAGGACATACCGGCGTGGAACGAAGTGCTTTGGGGCATGACTGTACATATGTATATGTGTATGGCGCCATAAGTCCTCAAGCTCCTAGAAGTGAGCACTTGCGTAATGTCATCACATTCGCTACACTGAAGGCTTTTTTACGCTGTAGCGCGTCATGACCACACGTCCTCGTAATGGACGTCAACAATGCTACGTTCATCCGCTTACAGGGCGCTGTGGCACCTTTCGGCATGCAACGAAGACCCTTGGGAGAAGACTATATATTTATGTATATGTGTACAGCGACAACAGTACCCAAGCTCCCAAATGTAAGCACTTTCCTGTGATCATCACATTCGCTACAATCAAGGCTGCTGTTCATTCTAGCGCGTCATAACCACACGTCTTCATAACTGGCCTCAAAATGCTACCTTCATCTGCATGCAGGACGCTGCAAGACATACCGGCGTGGAACGAAGTGCTTTGGGGCATGACTGTACATATGTATATGTGTATGGCGCCATAAGTCCTCAAGCTCCTAGATGTGAGCACTTGCGTAATGTCATCACATTCGCTACACTCAAGGCATTTTTAAGCTGTAGCGCGTCATGACCACACGTCCTCGTAATGAACGTCAACAATGCTACCTTCATCTGGTTGCAGGGCGCTGCGGCACCTTTCAGCATGCAACGAAGTCCTTTGGGAGAAGACTGTATATATTTATGTATATGTGTACAGCGACAACAGTACTCAAGTTCCCAAATGTAAGCACCTTCCTGAGATCATCATATTCGCTACAATCAAGCTGCTGTTCATTGTGGCGCGTCATAACCACACGTCTTCATAACTGTCAACAATGCTACCTTCATCTGCATGCAGGACGCTGCAGGACATACCAGCGTGGAACGAAGTGGGTTGGGGCATGACTGTACATATTTATGTATCTGTGTACGGCGCCATAAGTCCTCAAGCTCCCAGATGTGAGCACTTGCGTGATGTCATCACATTCGCTACACTCAAGGCTGTTTAAAGCTGTAGCGCGTCATTACCACACGTCCGCGTAATGGACGTCAACAATGCTAATTTCATCTGGTTACAGGGCGCTGTGGCACCTTTCGGCATGCAACGAAGTCTCTTGGGAGAAGACTGTATATATTTATGTATATGTGTAAAGCGACAACAGTACCCAAGCTCCCAAATGTAAGCACTTTCCTGAGATCATCATATTCGCAACAATCAAGGCTCCTGTTCATTGTAGTGCTTCATAACCGCACGCCTTCATAGCTGTCGTCAACAAAGCTACCTTCATCTCCTTGCAGGATGCTGCAGGACGTATCAGCGTGGAACGAAGTGCTTTGGGGCATGACTGTACATATTTACGTATATGTGTACGGCGCTATAATCCTCAAGCTCCCAGATGTGAGCACTTGCGTCATGTCATCACATTCGCTACACTCAAGGCTTTTTTACGCTGTAGCGCGTCATGACCACACGTCCTCGTAATGGACGTCCACAATGCTACCTTCATCTGGTTACAGGGCGCTGTGGCACCTTTCCGCATGCAACGAATTCCCTTGGGAGAAGACTGTATATATTTATGTATATGTGTACAGCGACAACAGTACTCAAGCTCCCAAATGTAAGTATTGTCCTGAGTTCATCATATTCGCTCCAATCAAGGCTGCACTTGATTGTAGCGCGTCATAACCACACGTCTTCATAACTGTCGTCAACAAAGCTACCTTCATCTGCATGCAGGACGCTGCAGGACATACCAGCATGGAACGAAATGCTTTGGGGCATGACTGTACATATGTATATGTGTATTGCGCCATAAGTCCTCAAGCTCCTCGATGTGAGCATTTGCGTGATGTCATCGCATTCGCTATACTCGAGGCTTTTTTAAGCTGTAGCGTGTTATGACCACAGGTCCTCGTAATGGTCGTCAACAATGCTACCTTCATCTGGTTACAGGGCGCTGTGGCACCTGTCGGCATGCAACGAAGTCCCTTGGGAGAAGACTGTATATATTTATGTATATGTGTACAGCGAGAACAGTACTCAAGCTCCCAAAAGTAAGCACCTTCCTGAGATCATCATATTCGCTACAATCAAGCTTCTGTTCATTGTAGCGCGTCATAACCACACGTCTTCATAACTGTCGTCAACAATGCTACCTTCATCTGCTTGCAGGACGCTACAGGACATATCAACGTGCAACGAAGTGCTTTGGGGCATGACTGTAGATATTTACGTATATGTGTACGGCGCCATAAGTCCTCAAGCTCCCAGATGTGAGCTCTTGCGTGATGTCATCACATTCGCTACACTGAAGGCTTTTTTACGCTGTAGCGCCTCATGACCACACGTCCTCGTAATGGACGTCAACAATGCTACCTTCATCTGCTTACAGGGCGCTGTGGCACCTTTCGGCATGCAACGAAGACCCTTGGGAGAAGACTGTATATATATGTATACGTGTACAGCGACAACAGTACCCAAGCTCCCAAATGTAAGTACTTTCCTGAGATCATCATGTTCGCTACAATCAAGCTGCTGTTCATTGTAGCGCGTCATAACCACACGTCTTCATAACTGTCGTCAACAATGCTACCTTCATCTGCTTGCAGGACGCTGCAGGACATATCAACGTGCAACGAAGTGCTTTGGGGCATGACTGTACATATTTACGTATATGTGTACGGCGCCATAAGTCCTCAAGCTCCCAGATGTGAGCACTTGCGTAATGTATTCACATTCGCTACACTCAAGGCTTTTTTAAGCTGTATTGCGTCATGACCACACGTCCTCGTAATGAACGTCAACAATGCTACCTTCATCTGGTTGCAGGGCGCTACGGCAACTTTCAGCATGCAACGAAGTCCTTTGGGAGAAGACTGTATATATTTATGTATATGTGTACAGCGACAACAGTACTCAAGCTCCCAAATGTAAGCACCTTCCTGAGATCATCATATTCGCTACAATCAAGCTGCTGTTCATTGTGGCGCGTCATAACCACACGTCTTCATAACTGTCAACAATGCTACCTTCATCTGCATGCAAGACGCTGCAGGACATACCAGCGTGGAACGAAGTGGGTTGGGGCATGACTGTACATATTTATGTATCTGTGTACGGCGCCATAAGTCTTCAAGCTCCCAGATGTGAGCACTTGCGTGATGTCATCACATTAGCTACACTGAAGGCTTTTTTACGCTGTAGCGCGTCATGACCACACGTCCTCGTAATGGACGTCAACAATGCTACGTTCATCCGCTTACAGGGCGCTGTGGCACCTTTCGGCATGCAACGAAGACCCTTGGGAGAAGACTATATATTTATGTATATGTGTACAGCGACAACAGTACCCAAGCTCCCAAATGTAAGCACTTTCCTGTGATCATCACATTCGCTACAATCAAGGCTGCTGTTCATTCTAGCGCGTCATAACCACACGTCTTCATAACTGGCCTCAAAATGCTACCTTCATCTGCATGCAGGACGCTGCAAGACATACCGGCGTGGAACGAAGTGCTTTGGGGCATGACTGTACATATGTATATGTGTATGGCGCCATAAGTCCTCAAGCTCCTAGATGTGAGCACTTGCGTAATGTCATCACATTCGCTACACTCAAGGCTTTTTTAAGCTGTAGCGCGTCATGACCACACGTCCTCGTAATGAACGTCAACAATGCTACCTTCATCTGGTTGCAGGGCGCTGCGGCACCTTTCAGCATGCAACGAAGTCCTTTGGGAGAAGACTGTATATATTTATGTATATGTGTACAGCGACAACAGTACTCAAGCTCCCAAATGTAAGCACCTTCCTGAGATCATCATATTCGCTACAATCAAGCTGCTGTTCATTGTGGCGCGTCATAACCACACGTCTTCATAACTGTCAACAATGCTACCTTCATCTGCATGCAGGACGCTGCAGGACATACCAGCGTGGAACGAAGTGGGTTGGGGCATGACTGTACATATTTATGTATCTGTGTACGGCGCCATAAGTCCTCAAGCTCCTAGATGTGAGCACTTGCGTGATGTCATCACATTCGCTACACTCAAGGCTGTTTAAAGCTGTAGCGCGTCATTACCACACGTCCGCGTAATGGACGTCAACAATGCTAATTTCATCTGGTTACAGGGCGCTGTGGCACCTTTCGGCATGCAACGAAGTCTCTTGGGAGAAGACTGTATATATTTATGTATATGTGTAAAGCGACAACAGTACCCAAGCTCCCAAATGTAAGTACTTTCCTGAGATCATCATATTCGCTACAATCAAGGCTGCTGTTCATTGTAGCATGTCATAACCACACGTCTTCATAACTGTCGTCAACTATGAAACCTTCATCTGCTTGCAGGACACTGCAGGACATATCAACGTGGAACGAAGTGCTTTGGGGCATGACTGTACATATTTACGTATATGTGTACGGCGCCATAAGTCCTCAAGCTCCCAGATGTGAGCTCTTGCGTCATGTCATCACATTCGCTACACTGAAGGCTTTTTTACGCTGTAGCGCGTCATGACCACACGTCCTCGTAATGGACGTCAACAATGCTACATTCATCTGTTTACAGGGCGCTGTGGCACCTTTCGGCATGCAACGAAGACCCTTGGGAGAAGACTGTATATATTTATGTATATGTGTACAGCGATAACAGTACTCAAGCTCCCAAATGTAAGCACTTTCCTGAGATCATCATATTCGCAACAATCAAGGCTCCTGTTCATTGTAGTGCTTCATAACCGCACGCCTTCATAGCTGTCGTCAACAAAGCTACCTTCATCTCCTTGCAGGATGCTGCAGGACGTATCAGCGTGAAACGAAGTGCTTTGGGGCATGACTGTACATATTTACGTATATGTGTACGGCGCTATAATCCTCAAGCTCCCAGATGTGAGCACTTGCGTCATGTCATCACATTCGCTACACTCAAGGCTTTTTTACGCTCTAGCGCGTCATGACCACACGTCCTCGTAATGGACGTCAACAATGCTACCTTCATCTGGTTACAGGGCGCTGTGGCACCTTTCCGCATGCAACGAATTCCCTTGGGAGAAGACTGTATATATTTATGTATATGTGTACAGCGACAACAGTACTCAAGCTCGCAAATGTAAGTATTTTCCTGAGATCATCATATTCGCTACAATCAAGGCTGCACTTGATTGTAGCGCGTCATAACCACACGTCTTCATAACTGTCGTCAACAAAGCTACCTTCATCTGCATGCAGGACGCTGCAGGACATACCAGCATGGAACGAAATGCTTTGGGGCATGACTGTACATATGTATATGTGTATTGCGCCATAAGTCCTCAAGCTCCTAGATGTGAGCATTTGCGTGATGTCATCGCATTCGCTATACTCGAGGCTTTTTTAAGCTGTAGCGTGTTATGACCACAGGTCCTCGTAATGGACGTCAACAATGCTACCTTCATCTGGTTACAGGGCGCTGTGGCACCTTTCGGCATGCAACGAAGTCCCTTGGGAGAAGACTGTATATATTTATGTATATGTGTACAGCGAGAACAGTACTCAAGCTCCCAAAAGTAAGCACCTTCCTGAGATCATCATATTCGCTACAATCAAGCTTCTGTTCATTGTAGCGCGTCATAACCACACGTCTTCATAACTGTCGTCAACAATGCTACCTTCATCTGCTTGCAGGACGCTACAGGACATATCAACGTGGAACGAAGTGCTTTGGGGCATGACTGTAGATATTTACGTATATGTGTACGGCGCCATAAGTCCTCAAGCTCCCAGATGTGAGCTCTTGCGTGATGTCATCACATTCGCTACACTGAAGGCTTTTTTACGCTGTAGCGCCTCATGACCACACGTCCTCGTAATGGACGTCAACAATGCTACCTTCATCTGCTTACAGGGCGCTGTGGCACCTTTCGGCATGCAACGAAGACCCTTGGGAGAAGACTGTATATATATGTATACGTGTACAGCGACAACAGTACCCAAGCTCCCAAATGTAAGTACTTTCCTGAGATCATCATGTTCGCTACAATCAAGCTGCTGTTCATTGTAGCGCGTCATAACCACACGTCTTCATAACTGTCGTCAACAATGCTACCTTCATCTGCTTGCAGGACGCTGCAGGACATATCAACGTGCAACGAAGTGCTTTGGGGCATGACTGTACATATTTACGTATATGTGTACGGCGCCATAAGTCCTCAAGCTCCCAGATGTGAGCACTTGCGTAATGTATTCACATTCGCTACACTCAAGGCTTTTTTAAGCTGTATTGCGTCATGACCACACGTCCTCGTAATGAACGTCAACAATGCTACCTTCATCTGGTTGCAGGGCGCTACGGCAACTTTCAGCATGCAACGAAGTCCTTTGGGAGAAGACTGTATATATTTATGTATATGTGTACAGCGACAACAGTACTCAAGCTCCCAAATGTAAGCACCTTCCTGAGATCATCATATTCGCTACAATCAAGCTGCTGTTCATTGTGGCGCGTCATAACCACACGTCTTCATAACTGTCAACAATGCTACCTTCATCTGCATGCAGGACGCTGCAGGACATACCAGCGTGGAACGAAGTGGGTTGGGGCATGACTGTACATATTTATGTATCTGTGTACGGCGCCATAAGTCTTCAAGCTCCCAGATGTGAGCACTTGCGTGATGTCATCACATTAGCTACACTGAAGGCTTTTTTACGCTGTAGCGCGTCATGACCACACGTCCTCGTAATGGACGTCAACAATGCTACGTTCATCCGCTTACAGGGCGCTGTGGCACCTTTCGGCATGCAACGAAGACCCTTGGGAGAAGACTATATATTTATGTATATGTGTACAGCGACAACAGTACCCAAGCTCCCAAATGTAAGCACTTTCCTGTGATCATCACATTCGCTACAATCAAGGCTGCTGTTCATTCTAGCGCGTCATAACCACACGTCTTCATAACTGGCCTCAAAATGCTACCTTCATCTGCATGCAGGACGCTGCAAGACATACCGGCGTGGAACGAAGTGCTTTGGGGCATGACTGTACATATGTATATGTGTATGGCGCCATAAGTCCTCAAGCTCCTAGATGTGAGCACTTGCGTAATGTCATCACATTCGCTACACTCAAGGCTTTTTTAAGCTGTAGCGCGTCATGACCACACGTCCTCGTAATGAACGTCAACAATGCTACCTTCATCTGGTTGCAGGGCGCTGCGGCACCTTTCAGCATGCAACGAAGTCCTTTGGGAGAAGACTGTATATATTTATGTATATGTGTACAGCGACAACAGTACTCAAGCTCCCAAATGTAAGCACCTTCCTGAGATCATCATATTCGCTACAATCAAGCTGCTGTTCATTGTGGCGCGTCATAACCACACGTCTTCATAACTGTCAACAATGCTACCTTCATCTGCATGCAGGACGCTGCAGGACATACCAGCGTGGAACGAAGTGGGTTGGGGCATGACTGTACATATTTATGTATCTGTGTACGGCGCCATAAGTCCTCAAGCTCCCAGATGTGAGCACTTGCGTGATGTCATCACATTCGCTACACTCAAGGCTGTTTAAAGCTGTAGCGCGTCATTACCACACGTCCGCGTAATGGACGTCAACAATGCTAATTTCATCTGGTTACAGGGCGCTGTGGCACCTTTCGGCATGCAACGAAGTCTCTTGGGAGAAGACTGTATATATTTATGTATATGTGTAAAGCGACAACAGTACCCAAGCTCCCAAATGTAAGTACTTTCCTGAGATCATCATATTCGCTACAATCAAGGCTGCTGTTCATTGTAGCATGTCATAACCACACGTCTTCATAACTGTCGTCAACTATGAAACCTTCATCTGCTTGCAGGACACTGCAGGACATATCAACGTGGAACGAAGTGCTTTGGGGCATGACTGTACATATTTACGTATATGTGTACGGCGCCATAAGTCCTCAAGCTCCCAGATGTGAGCTCTTGCGTCATGTCATCACATTCGCTACACTGAAGGCTTTTTTACGCTGTAGCGCGTCATGACCACACGTCCTCGTAATGGACGTCAACAATGCTACATTCATCTGTTTACAGGGCGCTGTGGCACCTTTCGGCATGCAACGAAGACCCTTGGGAGAAGACTGTATATATTTATGTATATGTGTACAGCGATAACAGTACTCAAGCTCCCAAATGTAAGCACTTTCCTGAGATCATCATATTCGCAACAATCAAGGCTCCTGTTCATTGTAGTGCTTCATAACCGCACGCCTTCATAGCTGTCGTCAACAAAGCTACCTTCATCTCCTTGCAGGATGCTGCAGGACGTATCAGCGTGGAACGAAGTGCTTTGGGGCATGACTGTACATATTTACGTATATGTGTACGGCGCTATAATCCTCAAGCTCCCAGATGTGAGCACTTGCGTCATGTCATCACATTCGCTACACTCAAGGCTTTTTTACGCTGTAGCGCGTCATGACCACACGTCCTCGTAATGGACGTCCACAATGCTACCTTCATCTGGTTACAGGGCGCTGTGGCACCTTTCCGCATGCAACGAATTCCCTTGGGAGAAGACTGTATATATTTATGTATATGTGTACAGCGACAACAGTACTCAAGCTCCCAAATGTAAGTATTGTCCTGAGATCATCATATTCGCTCCAATCAAGGCTGCACTTGATTGTAGCGCGTCATAACCACACGTCTTCATAACTGTCGTCAACAAAGCTACCTTCATCTGCATGCAGGACGCTGCAGGACATACCAGCATGGAACGAAATGCTTTGGGGCATGACTGTACATATGTATATGTGTATTGCGCCATAAGTCCTCAAGCTCCTCGATGTGAGCATTTGCGTGATGTCATCGCATTCGCTATACTCGAGGCTTTTTTAAGCTGTAGCGTGTTATGACCACAGGTCCTCGTAATGGTCGTCAACAATGCTACCTTCATCTGGTTACAGGGCGCTGTGGCACCTGTCGGCATGCAACGAAGTCCCTTGGGAGAAGACTGTATATATTTATGTATATGTGTACAGCGAGAACAGTACTCAAGCTCCCAAAAGTAAGTACCTTCCTGAGATCATCATATTCGCTACAATCAAGCTTCTGTTCATTGTAGCGCGTCATAACCACACGTCTTCATAACTGTCGTCAACAATGCTACCTTCATCTGCTTGCAGTACGCTACAGGACATATCAACGTGGAACGAAGTGCTTTGGGGTATGACTGTAGATATTTACGTATATGTGTACGGCGCCATAAGTCCTCAAGCTCCCAGATGTGAGCTCTTGCGTGATGTCATCACATTCGCTACACTGAAGGCTTTTTTACGCTGTAGCGCGTCATGACCACACGTCCTCGTAATGGACGTCAACAATGCTACCTTCATCTGCTTACAGGGCGCTGTGGCACCTTTCGGCATGCAACGAAGACCCTTGGGAGAAGCATGTATATATTTATGTATATGTGTACAGCGACAACAGTACCCAAGCTCCCAAATGTAAGAACTTTCCTGAGATCATCATGTTCGCTACAATCAAGCTGCTGTTCATTGTAGCGCGTCATAACCACACGTCTTCATAACTGTCGTCAACAATTCTACCTTCATCTGCTTGCAGGACGCTGCAGGACATATCAACGAGCAACGAAGTGCTTTGGGGCATGACTGTACATATTTACGTATATGTGTACGGCGCCATAAGTCCTCAAGCTCCCAGATGTGAGCACTTGCGTAATGTGATCACATTCGCTACACTCTAGGCTTTTTTAAGCTGTAGCGCGTCATGACCACACGTCCTCGTAATGAACGTCAACAATGCTACCTTCATCTGGTTGCAGGGCGCTACGGCACCTTTCAGCATGCAACGAAGTCCTTTGGGAGAAGACTGTATATATTTATATATATGTGTACAGCGACAACAGTACTCAATCTCCCAAATGTAAGCACTTTCCTGAGATCATCATATTCGCTACAATCAAGCTGCTGTTCATAGTGGCGCGTCATAACCACACGTCTTCATAACTTTCAACAATGCTACCTTCATCTGCATGCAGGACGCTGCAGGACATACCAGCGTGGAACGAAGTGGGTTGGGGCATGACTGTACATATTTATGTATCTGTGTACGGCGCCATAAGTCCTCAAGCTCCCAGATGTGAGCACTTGCGTGATGTCATCACATTCGCTACACTGAAGGCTTTTTTACGCTGTAGCGCGTCATGACCACACGTCCTCGTAATGGACGTCAACAATGCTACGTTCATCTGCTTACAGGGCGCTGTGGCACCTTTCGGCATGCAACGAAGACCCTTGGGAGAAGACTGTATATATTTATGTATATGTGTACAGCGACAACAGTACTCAAGCTCCCAAATGTAAGCACTTTCCTGAGATCATCATATTCGCAACAATCAAGGCTCCTGTTCATTGTAGTGCTTCATAACCGCACGCCTTCATAGCTGTCGTCAACAAAGCTACCTTCATCTCCTTGCAGGATGCTGCAGGACGTATCAGCGTGAAACGAAGTGCTTTGGGGCATGACTGTACATATTTACGTATATGTGTACGGCGCTATAATCCTCAAGCTCCCAGATGTGAGCACTTGCGTCATGTCATCACATTCGCTACACTCAAGGCTTTTTTACGCTCTAGCGCGTCATGACCACACGTCCTCGTAATGGACGTCAACAATGCTACCTTCATCTGGTTACAGGGCGCTGTGGCACCTTTCCGCATGCAACGAATTCCCTTGGGAGAAGACTGTATATATTTATGTATATGTGTACAGCGACAACAGTACTCAAGCTCGCAAATGTAAGTATTTTCCTGAGATCATCATATTCGCTACAATCAAGGCTGCACTTGATTGTAGCGCGTCATAACCACACGTCTTCATAACTGTCGTCAACAAAGCTACCTTCATCTGCATGCAGGACGCTGCAGGACATACCAGCATGGAACGAAATGCTTTGGGGCATGACTGTACATATGTATATGTGTATTGCGCCATAAGTCCTCAAGCTCCTAGATGTGAGCATTTGCGGGATGTCATCGCATTCGCTATACTCGAGGCTTTTTTAAGCTGTAGCGTGTTATGACCACAGGTCCTCGTAATGGACGTCAACAATGCTACCTTCATCTGGTTACAGGGCGCTGTGGCACCTTTCGGCATGCAAGAAGTCCCTTGGGAGGAGGCCGTATATATTTATTTATATGTATACAGCGACAATAGTACTCAAGCTCCGAAATGTAAGTACTTTCCTGAGATCATTATATTCTCTACAATCAAGGCTGCTGTTCATTGTAGCGCGTCATAACCACACGTCTTCGTAACTCTCGTCAACAATGCTACCTTCATCTGCTTGCAGGACGCTGCAGGACATATCAGCGTGGAACGAAGTGCTTTGGGGAATGACTGCACATATTTATGTATATGTGTACGGCGCCATAAGTCCTCAAACTCCTAGATGTGTGCACTTCCGTGGTGTCATCACATTCGCTACACTGAAGGCTTTTTTACGCTGTAGCGCGTCATGACCACACGTCCTCGTAATGGACGTCAACAATGCTACCTTCATCTGGTTGCAGGGCGCTGCGGCACCTTTCAGCATGCAACCAAGTCCTTTGGGAGAAGACTGTATATATTTATGTATATGTGTACAGCGAGAACAGTATTCAAGCTCCCAAAAGTAAGCACCTTCCTGATATCATCATATTCGCTACAATCAAGCTTCTGTTCATTGTAGCGCGTCATAACCACACGTCTTCATAACTGTCGTCAACAATGCTACCTTCATCTGCTTGCAGGACGCTACAGGACATATCAACGTGGAACGAAGTGCTTTGGGGCATGACTGTAGATATTTACGTATATGTGTACGGCGCCATAAGTCCTCAAGCTCCCAGATGTGAGCTCTTGCGTGATGTCATCACATTCGCTACGCTGAAGGCTTTTTTACGCTGTAGCGCGTCATGACCACACGTCCTCGTAATGGACGTCAACAATGCTACCTTCATCTGCTTACAGGGCGCTGTGGCACCTTTCGGCATGCAACGAAGACCCTTGGGAGAAGACTGTATATATTTATGTATATGTGTACAGCGACAACAGTACCCAAGCTCCCAAATGTAAGTACTTTCCTGAGATCATCATGTTCGCTACAATCAAGCTGCTGTTCATTGTAGCGCGTCATAACCACACGTCTTCATAACTGTCGTCAACAATTCTACCTTCATCTGCTTGCAGGACGCTGCAGGACATATCAACGTGCAACGAAGTGCTTTGGGGCATGACTGTACATATTTACGTATATGTGTACGGCGCCATAAGTCCTCAAGCTCCCAGATGTGAGCACTTGCGTAATGTCATCACATTCGCTACACTCAAGGCTTTTTTAAGCTGTAGCGCGTCATGACCACACGTCCTCGTAATGAACGTCAACAATGCTACCTTCATCTGGTTGCAGGGCGCTACGGCACCTTTCAGCATGCAACGAAGTCCTTTGGGAGAAGACTGTATATATTTATATATATGTGTACAGCGACAACAGTACTCAATCTCCCAAATGTAAGCACTTTCCTGAGATCATCATATTCGCTACAATCAAGCTGCTGTTCATTGTGGCGCGTCATAACCACACGTCTTCATAACTTTCAACAATGCTACCTTCATCTGCATGCAGGACGCTGCAGGACATACCAGCGTGGAACGAAGTGGGTTGGGGCATGACTGTACATATTTATGTATCTGTGTACGGCGCCATAAGTCCTCAAGCTCCCAGATGTGAGCACTTGCGTGATGTCATCACATTCGCTACACTCAAGGCTGTTTAAAGCTGTAGCGCGTCATTACCACACGTCCGCGTAATGGACGTCAACAATGCTAACTTCATCTGGTTACAGGGCGCTGTGGCACCTTTCGGCATGCAACGAAGTCTCTTGGGAGAAGACTGTATATATTTATGTATATGTGTAAAGCGACAACAGTACCCAAGCTCCCAAATGTAAGTACTTTCCTGAGATCATCATATTCGCTACAATCAAGGCTGCTGTTCATTGTAGCATGTCATAACCACACGTCTTCATAACTGTCGTCAACTATGAAACCTTCATCTGCTTGCAGGACGCTGCAGGACATATCAACGTGGAACGAAGTGCTTTGGGGCATGACTGTACATATTTACGTATATGTGTACGGCGCCATAAGTCCTCAAGCTCCCAGATGTGATCTTCGCGTGATGTCATCACATTCGCTACACTGAAGGCTTTTTTACTCTGCAGCGCGTCATGACCACACGTTCTCGTAATGGACGTCAACAATGCTACCTTCATCTGGTTGCAGGGCGCTGCGGCACCTTTCAGCATGCAACCAAGTCCTTTGGGAGAAGACTGTATATATTTATGTATATGTGTACAGCGAGAACAGTACTCAAGCTCCCAAAAGTAAGCACCTTCCTGAGATCATCATATTCGCTACAATCAAGCTTCTGTTCATTGTAGCGCGTCATAACCACACGTCTTCATAACTGTCGTCAACAATGCTACCTTCATCTGCTTGCAGGACGCTACAGGACATATCAACGTGGAACGAAGTGCTTTGGGGCATGACTGTAGATATTTACGTATATGTGTACGGCGCCATAAGTCCTCAAGCTCCCAGATGTGAGCTCTTGCGTGATGTCATCACATTCGCTACACTGAAGGCTTTTTTACGCTGTAGCGCGTCATGACCACACGTCCTCGTAATGGACGTCAACAATGCTACCTTCATCTGCTTACAGGGCGATGTGGCACCTTTCGGCATGCAACGAAGACCCTTGGGAGAAGACTGTATATATTTATGTATATGTGTACAGCGACAACAGTACCCAAGCTCCCAAATGTAAGTACTTTCCTGAGATCATCATGTTCGCTACAATCAAGCTGCTGTTCATTGTAGCGCGTCATAACCACACGTCTTCATAACTGTCGTCAACAATGCTACCTTCATCTGCTTGCAGGACGCTGCAGGACATATCAACGTGCAACGAAGTGCTTTGGGGCATGACTGTACATATTTACGTATATGTGTACGGCGCCATATGTCCTCAAGCTCCCAGATGTGAGCACTTGCGTAATGTCATCACATTCGCTACACTCAAGGCTTTTTTAAGCTGTAGCGCGTCATGACCACACGTCCTCGTAATGAACGTCAACAATGCTACCTTCATCTGGTTGCAGGGCGCTGTGGCACCTTTCAGCATGCAACGAAGTCCTTTGGGAGAAGACTGTATATATTTATGTATATGTGTACAGCGACAACAGTACTCAAGCTCCCAAATGTAAGCACCTTCCTGAGATCATCATATTCGCTACAATCAAGCTGCTGTTCATTGTGGCGCGTCATAACCACACGTCTTCATAACTGTCAACAATGCTACCTTCATCTGCATGCAGGACGCTGCAGGACATACCAGCGTGGAACGAAGTGGGTTGGGGCATGACTGTACATATTTATGTATCTGTGTACGGCGCCATAAGTCCTCAAGCTCCCAGATGTGAGCACTTGCGTGATGTCATCACATTCGATACACTCAAGGCTGTTTAAAGCTGTAGCGCGTCATTACCACACGTCCGCGTAATGGACGTCAACAATGCTAACTTCATCTGGTTACAGGGCGCTGTGGCACCTTTCGGCATGCAACGAAGTCTCTTGGGAGAAGACTGTATATATTTATGTATATGTGTAAAGCGACAACAGTACCCAAGCTCCCAAATGTAAGTACTTTCCTGAGATCATCATATTCGCTACAATCAAGGCTGATGTTCATTGTAGCATGTCATAACCACACGTCTTCATAACTGTCGTCAACTATGAAACCTTCATCTGCTTGCAGGACGCTGCAGGACATATCAACGTGGAACGAAGTGCTTTGGGGCATGACTGTACATATTTACGTATATGTGTACGGCGCCATAAGTCCTCAAGCTCCCAGATGTGAGCTCTTGCGTGATGTCATCACATTCGCTACACTGAAGGCTTTTTTACTCTGTAGCGCGTCATGACCACACGTCCTCGTAATGGACGTCAACAATGCTACCTTCATCTGGTTGCAGGGCGCTGCGGCACCTTTCAGCATGCAACCAAGTCCTTTGGGAGAAGACTGTATATATTTATGTATATGTGTACAGCGAGAACAGTACTCAAGCTCCCAAAAGTAAGCACCTTCCTGAGATCATCATATTCGCTACAATCAAGCTTCTGTTCATTGTAGCGCGTCATAACCACACGTCTTCATGACTGTCGTCAACAATGCTACCTTCATCTGCTTGCAGGACGCTACAGGACATATCAACGTGGAACGAAGTGCTTTGGGGCATGGCTGTAGATATTTACTTATATGTGTACGGCGCCATAAGTCCTCAAGCTCCCAGATGTGAGCTCTTGCGTGATGTCATCACATTCGCTACACTGAAGGCTTTTTTACGCTGTAGCGCGTCATGACCACACGTCCTCGTAATGGACGTCAACAATGCTACCTTCATCTGCTTACAGGGCGCTGTGGCACCTTTCGGCATTCAACGAAGACCCTTGGGAGAAGACTGTATATATTTATGTATATGTGTACAGCGACAACAGTACCCAAGCTCCCAAATGTAAGTACTTTCCTGAGATCATCATGTTCGCTACAATCAAGCTGCTGTTCATTGTAGCGCGTCATAACCACACGTCTTCATAACTGTCGTCAACAATGCTACCTTCATCTGCTTGCAGGACGCTGCAGGACATATCAACGTGCAACGAAGTGCTTTGGGGCATGACTGTACATATTTACGTATATGTGTACGGCGCCATATGTCCTCAAGCTCCCAGAAGTGAGCACTTGCGTAATGTCATCACATTCGCTACACTCAAGGCTTATTTAAGCTGTAGCGCGTCAAGACCACACGTCCTCGTAATGGACGTCAACAATGCTACGTTCATCTGGTTGCAGGGCGCTGCGGCACCTTTCAGCATGCAACGAAGTCCTTTGGGAGAAGACTGTATATATTTATGTATATGTGTACAGCGACAACAGTACTCAAGCTCCCAAATGTAAGCACCTTCCTGAGAACATCATATTCGCTACAATCAAGCTGCTGTTCATTGTGGCGCGTCATAACCACACGTCTTCATAACTGTCAACAATGCTACCTTCATCTGCATGCAGGACGCTGCAGGACATACCAGCGTGGAACGAAGTGGGTTGGGGCATGACTGTACATATTTATGTATCTGTGTACGGCGCCATAAGTCCTCAAGCTCCCAGATGTGAGCACTTGCGTGATGTCATCACATTCGCTACACTCAAGGCTGTTTAAAGCTGTAGCGCGTCATTACCACACGTCCGCGTAATGGACGTCAACAATGCTAACTTCATCTGGTTACAGGGCGCTGTGGCACCTTTCGGCATGCAACGAAGTCTCTTGGGAGAAGACTGTATATATTTATGTATATGTGTAAAGCGACAACAGTACCCAAGCTCCCAAATGTAAGTACTTTCCTGAGATCATCATATTCGCTACAATCAAGGCTGCTGTTCATTGTAGCATGTCATAACCACACGTCTTCATAACTGTCGTCAACTATGAAACCTTCATCTGCTTGCAGGACGCTGCAGGACATATCAACGTGGAACGAAGTGCTTTGGGGCATGACTGTACATATTTACGTATATGTGTACGGCGCCATAAGTCCTCAAGCTCCCAGATGTGAGCTCTTGCGTGATGTCATCACATTCGCTACACTGAAGGCTTTTTTGCTCTGCAGCGCGTCATGACCACACGTTCTCGTAATGGACGTCAACAATGCTACCTTCATCTGGTTGCAGGGCGCTGCGGCACCTTTCAGCATGCAACCAAGTCCTTTGGGAGAAGACTGTATATATTTATGTATATGTGTACAGCGGGAACAGTACTCAAGCTCCCAAAAGTAAGCACCTTCCTGAGATCATCATATTCGCTACAATCAAGCTTCTGTTCATTGTAGCGCGTCATAACCACACGTCTTCATAACTGTCGTCAACAATGCTACCTTCATCTGCTTGCAGGACGCTACAGGACATATCAACGTGGAACGAAGTGCTTTGGGGCATGACTGTAGATATTTACGTATATGTGTACGGCGCCATAAGTCCTCAAGCTCCCAGATGTGAGCTCTTGCGTGATGTCATCACATTCGCTACACTGAAGGCTTTTTTACGCTGTAGCGCGTCATGACCACACGTCCTCGTAATGGACGTCAACAATGCTACCTTCATCTGCTTACAGGGCGATGTGGCACCTTTCGGCATGCAACGAAGACCCTTGGGAGAAGACTGTATATATTTATGTATATGTGTACAGCGACAACAGTACCCAAGCTCCCAAATGTAAGTACTTTCCTGAGATCATCATGTTCGCTACAATCAAGCTGCTGTTCATTGTAGCGCGTCATAACCACACGTCTTCATAACTGTCGTCAACAATGCTACCTTCATCTGCTTGCAGGACGCTGCAGGACATATCAACGTGCAACGAAGTGCTTTGGGGCATGACTGTACATATTTACGTATATGTGTACGGCGCCATAAGTCCTCAAGCTCCCATATGTGAGCACTTGCGTAATGTCATCACATTCGCTACACTCAAGGCTTTTTTAAGCTGTAGCGCGTCATGACCACACGTCCTCGTAATGAACGTCAACAATGCTACCTTCATCTGGTTGCAGGGCGCTGTGGCACCTTTCGGCATGCAACGAAGACCCTTGGGAGAAGACTGTATATATTTATGTATATGTGTACAGCGACAACAGTACCCAAGCTTCCAAATGTAAGTACTTTCCTGAGATCATCATGTTCGCTACAATCAAGCTGCTGTTCATTGTAGCGCGTCATAACCACACGTCTTCATAACTGTCGTCAACAATGCTACCTTCATCTGCTTGCAGGACGCTGCAGGACATATCAACGTGCAACGAAGTGCTTTGGGGCATGACTGTACATATTTACGTATATGTGTACGGCGCCATAAGTCCTCAAGCTCCCAGATGTGAGCACTTGCGTAATGTCATCACATTCGCTACACTCAAGGCTTTTTTAAGCTGTAGCGCGTCAAGACCACACGTCCTCGTAATGGACGTCAACAATGCTACGTTCATCTGCTTACAGGGCGCTGTGGCACCTTTCGGCATGCAACGAAGACCCTTGGGAGAAGACTGTATATATTTATATATGTGTACAGCGACAACACTACCCAAGCTCCCAAATGTAAGCACTTTCCTGTGATCATCATATTCGCTACAATCAAGGCTGCTGTTCATTCTAGCGCGTCATAACCACACGTCTTCATAACTGTCCTCAAAATGCTACCTTCATCTGCATGCAGGACGCTGCAGGATATACCGGCGTGGAACGAAGTGCTTTGGGGCATGACTGTACATATGTATATGTGTATGGCGCCATAAGTCCTCAGGCTCCTAGATGTGAGCACTTGCGTAATGTCATCACATTCGCTACACTCAAGGCTTTTTTAAGCTGCAGCGCGTCATGACCACACGTCCTCGTAATGAACGTCAACAATGCTACCTTCATCTGGTTGCAGGGCGCTGCGGCACCTTTCAGCATGCAACGAAGTCCTTTGGGAGAAGACTGTATATATTTATGTATATGTGTACAGCGACAACAGTACTCAAGCTCCCAAATGTAAGCACCTTCCTGAGAACATCATATTCGCTACAATCAAGCTGCTGTTCATTGTGGCGCGTCATAACCACACGTCTTCATAACTGTCAACAATGCTACCTTCATCTGCATGCAGGACGCTGCAGGACATACCAGCGTGGAACGAAGTGGGTTGGGGCATGACTGTACATATTTATGTATCTGTGTACGGCGCCATAAGTCCTCAAGCTCCCAGATGTGAGCACTTGCGTGATGTCATCACATTCGCTACACTCAAGGCTGTTTAAAGCTGTAGCGCGTCATTACCACACGTCCGCGTAATGGACGTCAACAATGCTAACTTCATCTGGTTACAGGGCGCTGTGGCACCTTTCGGCATGCAACGAAGTCTCTTGGGAGAAGACTGTATATATTTATGTATATGTGTAAAGCGACAACAGTACCCAAGCTCCCAAATGTAAGTACTTTCCTGAGATCATCATATTCGCTACAATCAAGGCTGCTGTTCATTGTAGCATGTCATAACCACACGTCTTCATAACTGTCGTCAACTATGAAACCTTCATCTGCTTGCAGGACGCTGCAGGACATATCAACGTGGAACGAAGTGCTTTGGGGCATGACTGTACATATTTACGTATATGTGTACGGCGCCATAAGTCCTCAAGCTCCCAGATGTGAGCTTTTGCGTGATGTCATCACATTCGCTACACTGAAGGCTTTTTTACTCTGCAGCGCGTCATGACCACACGTTCTCGTAATGGACGTCAACAATGCTACCTTCATCTGGTTGCAGGGCGCTGCGGCACCTTTCAGCATGCAACCAAGTCCTTTGGGAGAAGACTGTATATATTTATGTATATGTGTACAGCGAGAACAGTACTCAAGCTCCCAAAAGTAAGCACCTTCCTGAGATCATCATATTCGCTACAATCAAGCTTCTGTTCATTGTAGCGCGTCATAACCACACGTCTTCATAACTGTCGTCAACAATGCTACCTTCATCTGCTTGCAGGACGCTACAGGACATATCAACGTGGAACGAAGTGCTTTGGGGCATGACTGTAGATATTTACGTATATGTGTACGGCGCCATAAGTCCTCAAGCTCCCAGATGTGAGCTCTTGCGTGATGTCATCACATTCGCTACACTGAAGGCTTTTTTACGCTGTAGCGCGTCATGACCACACGTCCTCGTAATGGACGTCAACAATGCTACCTTCATCTGCTTACAGGGCGATGTGGCACCTTTCGGCATGCAACGAAGACCCTTGGGAGAAGACTGTATATATTTATGTATATGTGTACAGCGACAACAGTACCCAAGCTCCCAAATGTAAGTACTTTCCTGAGATCATCATGTTCGCTACAATCAAGCTGCTGTTCATTGTAGCGCGTCATAACCACACGTCTTCATAACTGTCGTCAACAATGCTACCTTCATCTGCTTGCAGGACGCTGCAGGACATATCAACGTGCAACGAAGTGCTTTGGGGCATGACTGTACATATTTACGTATATGTGTACGGCGCCATAAGTCCTCAAGCTCCCAGATGTGAGCACTTGCGTAATGTCATCACATTCGGTACACTCAAGGCTTTTTTAAGCTGTAGCGCGTCATGACCACACGTCCTCGTAATGAACGTCAACAATGCTACCTTCATCTGGTTGCAGGGCGCTGTGGCACCTTTCGGCATGCAACGAAGACCCTTGGGAGAAGACTGTATATATTTATGTATATGTGTACAGCGACAACAGTACCCAAGCTCCCAAATGTAAGTACTTTCCTGAGATCATCATGTTCGCTACAATCAAGCTGCTGTTCATTGTAGCGCGTCATAACCACACGTCTTCATAACTGTCGTCAACAATGCTACCTTCATCTGCTTGCAGGACGCTGCAGGACATATCAACGTGCAACGAAGTGCTTTGGGGCATGACTGTACATATTTACGTATATGTGTACGGCGCCATAAGTCCTCAAGCTCCCAGATGTGAGCACTTGCGTAATGTCATCACATTCGCTACACTCAAGGCTTTTTTAAGCTGTAGCGCGTCAAGACCACACGTCCTCGTAATGGACGTCAACAATGCTACGTTCATCTGCTTACAGGGCGCTGTGGCACCTTTCGGCATGCAACGAAGACCCTTGGGAGAAGACTGTATATATTTATGTATGTGTACAGCGACAACAGTACCCAAGCTCCCAAATGTAAGCACTTTCCTGTGATCATCATATTCGCTACAATCAAGGCTGCTGTTCATTCTAGCGCGTCATAACCACACGTCTTCATAACTGTCCTCAAAATGCTACCTTCATCTGCATGCAGGACGCTGCAGGATATACCGGCGTGGAACGAAGTGCTTTGGGGCATGACTGTACATATGTATATGTGTATGGCGCCATAAGTCCTCAGGCTCCTAGATGTGAGCACTTGCGTAATGTCATCACATTCGCTACACTCAAGGCTTTTTTAAGCTGTAGCGCGTCATGACCACACGTCCTCGTAATGAACGTCAACAATGCTACCTTCATCTGGTTGCAGGGCGCTGCGGCACCTTTCAGCATGCAACGAAGTCCTTTGGGAGAAGACTGTATATATTTATGTATATGTGTACAGCGACAACAGTACTCAAGCTCCCAAATGTAAGCACCTTCCTGAGATCATCATATTCGCTACAATCAAGCTGCTGTTCATTGTGGCGCGTCATAACCACACGTCTTCATAACTGTCAACAATGCTACCTTCATCTGCATGCAGGACGCTGCAGGACATACCAGCGTGGAACGAAGTGGGTTGGGGCATGACTGTACATATTTATGTGTCTGTGTACGGCGCCATAAGTCCTCAAGCTCCCAGATGTGAGCACTTGCGTGATGTCATCACATTCGCTACACTCAAGGCTGTTTAAAGCTGTAGCGCGTCATTACCACACGTCCGCGTAACGGACGTCAACAATGCTAACTTCATCTGGTTACAGGGCGCTGTGGCACCTTTCGGCATGCAACGAAGTCTCTTGGGAGAAGACTGTATATATTTATGTATATGTGTAAAGCGACAACAGTACCCAAGCTCCGAAATGTAAGTACTTTCCTGAGATTATCATATTCGCTACAATCAAGGCTGCTGTTCATTGTAGCATGTCATAACCACACGTCTTCATAACTGTCGTCAACTATGAAACCTTCATCTGCTTGCAGGACGCTGCAGGACATATCAACGTGGAACGAAGTGCTTTGGGGCATGACTGTACATGTACATATTTACGTATATGTGTACGGCGCCATAAGTCCTCAAGCTCCCAGATGTGAGCTCTTGCGTGATGTCATCACATTCGCTACACTGAAGGCTTTTTTACTCTGTAGCGCGTCATGACCACACGTCCTCGTAATGGACGTCAACAATGCTACCTTCATCTGGTTGCAGGGCGCTGCGGCACCTTTCAGCATGCAACCAAGTCCTTTGGGAGAAGACTGTATATATTTATGTATATGTGTACAGCGAGAACAGTACTCAAGCTCCCAAAAGTAAGCACCTTCCTGAGATCATCATATTCGCTACAATCAAGCTTCTGTTCATTGTAGCGCGTCATAACCACACGTCTTCATAACTGTCGTCAACAATGCTACCTTCATCTGCTTGCAGGACGCTACAGGACATATCAACGTGGAACGAAGTGCTTTGGGGCATGACTGTAGATATTTACGTATATTTGTACGGCGCCATAAGTCCTCAAGCTCCCAGATGTGAGCTCTTGCGTGATGTCATCACATTCGCTACACTGACGGCTTTTTTACGCTGTAGCGCGTCATGACCACACGTCCTCGTAATGGACGTCAACAATGCTACCTTCATCTGCTTACAGGGCGATGTGGCACCTTTCGGCATGCAACGAAGACCCTTGGGAGAAGACTGTATATATTTATGTATATGTGTACAGCGACAACAGTACCCAAGCTCCCAAATGTAAGTACTTTCCTGAGATCATCATGTTCGCTACAATCAAGCTGCTGTTCATTGTAGCGCGTCATAACCACACGTCTTCATAACTGTCGTCAACAATGCTACCTTCATCTGCTTGCAGGACGCTGCAGGACATATCAACGTGCAACGAAGTGCTTTGGGGCATGACTGTACATATTTACGTATATGTGTACGGCGCCATAAGTCCTCAAGCTCCCAGATGTGAGCACTTGCGTAATGTCATCACATTCGCTACACTCAAGGCTTTTTTAAGCTGTAGCGCGTCATGACCACACGTCCTCGTAATGAACGTCAACAATGCTACCTTCATCTGGTTGCAGGGCGCTACGGCACCTTTCAGCATGCAACGAAGTCCTTTGGGAGAAGACTGTATATATTTATGTATATGTGTACAGCGACAACAGTACTCAAGCTCCCAAATGTAAGCACCTTCCTGAGATCATCATATTCGCTACAATCAAGCTGCTGTTCATTGTGGCGCGTCATAACCACACGTCTTCATAACTGTCAACAATGCTACCTTCATCTGCATGCAGGACGCTGCAGGACATACCAGCGTGGAACGAAGTGGGTTGGGGCATGACAGTACATATTTATGTGTCTGTGTACGGCGCCATAAGTCCTCAAGCTCCCAGATGTGAGCACTTGCGTGATGTCATCACATTCGCTACACTCAAGGCTGTTTAAAGCTGTAGCGCGTCATGACCACACGTCCTCGTAATGGACGTCAACAATGCTACCTTCATCTGCTTACAGGGCGATGTGGCACATTTCGGCATGCAACGAAGACCCTTGGGAGAAGACTGTATATATTTATGTATATGTGTACAGCGACAACAGTACCCAAGCTCCCAAATGTAAGTACTTTCCTGAGATCATCATGTTCGCTACAATCAAGCTGCTGTTCATTGTAGCGCGTCATAACCACACGTCTTCATAACTGTCGTCAACAATGCTACCTTCATCTGCTTGCAGGACGCTGCAGGACATATCAACGTGCAACGAAGTGCTTTGGGGCATGACTGTACATATTTTCGTATATGTGTACGGCGCCATAAGTCCTCAAGCTCCCAGATGTGAGCACTTGCGTAATGTCATCACATTCGCTACACTCAAGGCTTTTTTAAGCTGTAGCGCGTCATGACCACACGTCCTCGTAATGAACGTCAACAATGCTACCTTCATCTGGTTGCAGGGCGCTACGGCACCTTTCAGCATGCAACGAAGTCCTTTGGGAGAAGACTGTATATATTTATGTATATGTGTACAGCGACAACAGTACTCAAGCTCCCAAATGTAAGCACCTTCCTGAGATCATCATATTCGCTACAATCAAGCTGCTGTTCATTGTGGCGCGTCATAACCACACGTCTTCATAACTGTCAACAATGCTACCTTCATCTGCATGCAGGACGCTGCAGGACATACCAGCGTGGAACGAAGTGGGTTGGGGCATGACTGTACATATTTATGTATCTGTGTACGGCGCCATAAGTCCTCAAGCTCCCAGATGTGAGCACTTGCGTGATGTCATCACATTCGCTACACTCAAGGCTGTTTAAAGCTGTAGCGCGTCATTACCACACGTCCGCGTAATGGACGACAACAATGCTAACTTCATCTGGTTACAGGGCGCTGTGGCACCTTTCGGCATGCAACGAAGTCTCTTGGGAGAAGACTGTATATATTTATGTATATGTGTAAAGCGACAACACTACCCAAGCTCCCAAATGTAAGTACTTTCCTGAGATCATCATATTCGCTACAATCAAGGCTGCTGTTCATTGTAGCATGTCATAACCACACGTCTTCATAACTGTCGTCAACTATGAAACCTTCATCTGCTTGCAGGACGCTGCGGGACATACCAGCATGGAACGAAGTGCTTTGGGGCATGACTCTACATATGTATATGTGTATGGCGCCATAAGTCCTCAAGCTCCTAGATGTGAGCATTTGCGTGATGTCATCGCATTCGCTATACTCGAGGCTTTTTTAAGCTGTAGCGTGTTATGACCACAGGTCCTCGTAATGGACGTCAACAATGCTACCTTCATCTGGTTACAGGGCGCTGTGGCACCTTTCGGGATGCAACGAAGTCCCTTGGGAGGAGGCCGTATATATTTATTTATATGTATACAGCGACAATAGTACTCAAGCTCCGAAATGTAAGTACTTTCCTGAGATCATTATATTCTCTACAATCAAGGCTGCTGTTCATTGTAGCGCGTCATAACCACACGTCTTCGTAACTCTCGTCAACAATGCTACCTTCATCTGCTTGCAGGACGCTGCAGGACATATCAGCGTGGAACGAAGTGCTTTGGGGCATGACTGTACATATTTATGTATATGTGTACGGCGCCATAAGTCCTCAAACTCCTAGATGTGTGCACTTCCGTGATGTCATCACATTCGCTACACTGAAGGCTTTCTTACGCTGTAGCGCGTCATGACCACACGTCCTCGTAATGGACGTCAACAATGCTACCTTCATCTGGTTGCAGGGCGCTGCGGCACCTTTCAGCATGCAACCAAGTCCTTTGGGAGAAGACTGTATATATTTATGTATATGTGTACAGCGAGAACAGTACTCAAGCTCCCAAAAGTAAGTACTTTCCTGAGATCATCATGTTCGCTACAATCAAGCTGCTGTTCATTGTAGCGCGTCATAACCACACGTCTTCATAACTGTCGTCAACAATGCTACCTTCATCTGCTTGCAGGACGCTGCAGGACATATCAACGTGCAACGAAGTGCTTTGGGGCATGACTGTACATATTTACGTATATGTGTATGGCGCCATAAGTCCTCAAGCTCCCAGATGTGAGCACTTGCGTAATGTCATCACATTCGCTACACTCAAGGCTTTTTTAAGCTGTAGCGCGTCATGACCACACGTCCTCGTAATGAACGTCAACAATGCTACCTTCATCTGGTTGCAGGGCGCTACGGCACCTTTCAGCATGCAACGAAGTCCTTTGGGAGAAGACTGTATATATTTATGTATATGTGTACAGCGACAACAGTACTCAAGCTCCCAAATGTAAGCACCTTCCTGAGATCATCATATTCGCTACAATCAAGCTGCTGTTCATTGTGGCGCGTCATAACCACACGTCTTCATAACTGTCAACAATGCTACCTTCATCTGCATGCAGGACGCTGCAGGACATACCAGCGTGGAACGAAGTGGGTTGGGGCATGACAGTACATATTTATGTGTCTGTGTACGGCGCCATAAGTCCTCAAGCTCCCAGATGTGAGCACTTGCGTGATGTCATCACATTCGCTACACTCAAGGCTGTTTAAAGCTGTAGCGCGTCATGACCACACGTCCTCGTAATGGACGTCAACAATGCTACCTTCATCTGCTTACAGGGCGATGTGGCACATTTCGGCATGCAACGAAGACCCTTGGGAGAAGACTGTATATATTTATGTATATGTGTACAGCGACAACAGTACCCAAGCTCCCAAATGTAAGTACTTTCCTGAGATCATCATGTTCGCTACAATCAAGCTGCTGTTCATTGTAGCGCGTCATAACCACACGTCTTCATAACTGTCGTCAACAATGCTACCTTCATCTGCTTGCAGGACGCTGCAGGACATATCAACGTGCAACGAAGTGCTTTGGGGCATGACTGTACATATTTTCGTATATGTGTACGGCGCCATAAGTCCTCAAGCTCCCAGATGTGAGCACTTGCGTAATGTCATCACATTCGCTACACTCAAGGCTTTTTTAAGCTGTAGCGCGTCATGACCACACGTCCTCGTAATGAACGTCAACAATGCTACCTTCATCTGGTTGCAGGGCGCTACGGCACCTTTCAGCATGCAACGAAGTCCTTTGGGAGAAGACTGTATATATTTATGTATATGTGTACAGCGACAACAGTACTCAAGCTCCCAAATGTAAGCACCTTCCTGAGATCATCATATTCGCTACAATCAAGCTGCTGTTCATTGTGGCGCGTCATAACCACACGTCTTCATAACTGTCAACAATGCTACCTTCATCTGCATGCAGGACGCTGCAGGACATACCAGCGTGGAACGAAGTGGGTTGGGGCATGACTGTACATATTTATGTATCTGTGTACGGCGCCATAAGTCCTCAAGCTCCCAGATGTGAGCACTTGCGTGATGTCATCACATTCGCTACACTCAAGGCTGTTTAAAGCTGTAGCGCGTCATTACCACACGTCCGCGTAATGGACGACAACAATGCTAACTTCATCTGGTTACAGGGCGCTGTGGCACCTTTCGGCATGCAACGAAGTCTCTTGGGAGAAGACTGTATATATTTATGTATATGTGTAAAGCGACAACACTACCCAAGCTCCCAAATGTAAGTACTTTCCTGAGATCATCATATTCGCTACAATCAAGGCTGCTGTTCATTGTAGCATGTCATAACCACACGTCTTCATAACTGTCGTCAACTATGAAACCTTCATCTGCTTGCAGGACGCTGCGGGACATACCAGCATGGAACGAAGTGCTTTGGGGCATGACTCTACATATGTATATGTGTATGGCGCCATAAGTCCTCAAGCTCCTAGATGTGAGCATTTGCGTGATGTCATCGCATTCGCTATACTCGAGGCTTTTTTAAGCTGTAGCGTGTTATGACCACAGGTCCTCGTAATGGACGTCAACAATGCTACCTTCATCTGGTTACAGGGCGCTGTGGCACCTTTCGGGATGCAACGAAGTCCCTTGGGAGGAGGCCGTATATATTTATTTATATGTATACAGCGACAATAGTACTCAAGCTCCGAAATGTAAGTACTTTCCTGAGATCATTATATTCTCTACAATCAAGGCTGCTGTTCATTGTAGCGCGTCATAACCACACGTCTTCGTAACTCTCGTCAACAATGCTACCTTCATCTGCTTGCAGGACGCTGCAGGACATATCAGCGTGGAACGAAGTGCTTTGGGGCATGACTGTACATATTTATGTATATGTGTACGGCGCCATAAGTCCTCAAACTCCTAGATGTGTGCACTTCCGTGATGTCATCACATTCGCTACACTGAAGGCTTTCTTACGCTGTAGCGCGTCATGACCACACGTCCTCGTAATGGACGTCAACAATGCTACCTTCATCTGGTTGCAGGGCGCTGCGGCACCTTTCAGCATGCAACCAAGTCCTTTGGGAGAAGACTGTATATATTTATGTATATGTGTACAGCGAGAACAGTACTCAAGCTCCCAAAAGTAAGTACTTTCCTGAGATCATCATGTTCGCTACAATCAAGCTGCTGTTCATTGTAGCGCGTCATAACCACACGTCTTCATAACTGTCGTCAACAATGCTACCTTCATCTGCTTGCAGGACGCTGCAGGACATATCAACGTGCAACGAAGTGCTTTGGGGCATGACTGTACATATTTACGTATATGTGTATGGCGCCATAAGTCCTCAAGCTCCCAGATGCGAGCACTTGCGTAATGTCATCACATTCGCTACACTCAAGGCTTTTTTAAGCTGTAGCGCGTCACGACCACACGTCCTCGTAATGAACGTCAACAATGCTACCTTCATCTGGTTGCAGGGCGCTACGGCACCTTTCAGCATGCAACGAAGTCCTTTGGGAGAAGACTGTATATATTTATGTATATGTGTACAGCGACAACAGTACTCAAGCTCCCAAATGTAAGCACCTTCCTGAGATCATCATATTCGCTACAATCAAGCTGCTGTTCATTGTGGCGCGTCATAACCACACGTCTTCATAACTGTCAACAATACTACCTTCATCTGCATGCAGGACGCTGCAGGACATACCGGCGTGGAACGAAGTGCTTTGGGGCATGACTGTACATATGTATATGTGTACGGCGCCATAAGTCCTCAAGCTCCTAGAAGTGAGCACTTGCGTAATGTCATCACATTCGCTACACTCAAGGCTGTTTAAAGCTGTAGCGCGTCATGACCACACGTCCGCGTAATGGACGTCAACAATGCTAACTTCATCTGGTTACAGGGCGCTGTGGCACCTTTCGGCATGCAACGAAGTCTCTTGGGAGAAGACTGTATATATTTATGTATATGTGTAAAGCGACAACAGTACCCAAGCTCCCAAATGTAAGTACTTTCCTGAGATCATCATATTCGCTACAATTAAGGCTGCTGTTCATTGTAGCATGTCATAACCACACGTCTTCATAACTGTCGTCAACTATGAAACATTCATCTGCTTGCAGGACGGTGCAGGACATGTCAACGTGGAACGAAGAGCTTTCGGGCATGACTGTACATATTTACGTATATGTGTACGGCGCCATAAGTCCTCAAGCTCCCAGATGTGAGCTCTTGCGTGATGTCATCACATTCGCTACACTAAAGGCTTTTTTACACTGTAGCGCGTCATGACCACATGTCCTCGTAATGGACGTCAACAATGCTACCTTCATCTGGTTGCAGGGCACTGCGGCACCTTTCAGCATGCAACCAAGTCCTTTGGGAGAAGACTGTATATATTTATGTATATGTGTACAGCGAGAACAGTACTCAAGCTCCCAAATGTAAGCACCTTCCTGAGATCATCATATTCGCTACAATCAAGCTTCTGTTCATTGTAGCGCGTCATAACCACACGTCTTCATAACTGTCGTGAACAATGCTACCTTCATCTGTTTGCAGGACGCTACAGGACATATCAACGTGGAACGAAGTGCTTTGGGGCATGACTGTACATATTTACGTATATGTGTACGGCGGCATAAGTCCTCAAGCTCTCAGATGTGAGCACTTGCGTGATGTCATCGCATTCGCTACACTCAAGGCTTTTTTACGCTGTAGCGCGTCATGACCACACGTCCTCGTAATGGACGTCAACAATGCTACATTCATCTGTTTACAGGGCGCTGTGGCACCTTTCGGCATGCAACGAAGACCCTTGGGAGAAGACTGTATATATTTATGTATATGTGTACAGCGAGAACAGTACTCAAGCTCCCAAAAGTAAGCACCTTCCTGAGATCATCATATTCGCTACAATCAAGCTTCTGTTCATTGTAGCGCGTCATAACCACACGTCTTCATAACTGTCGTCAACAATGCTACCTTCATCTGCTTGCAGGACGCTACAGGACATATCAACGTGGAACGAAGTGCTTTGGGGCATGACTGTAGATATTTACGTATATGTGTACGGCGCCATAAGTCCTCAAGCTCCCAGATGTGAGCTCTTGCGTGATGTCATCACATTCGCTACACTGAAGGCTTTTTTACGCTGTAGCGCGTCATGACCACACGTCCTCGTAATGGACGTCAACAATGCTACCTTCATCTGCTTACAGGGCGATGTGGCACCTTTCGGCATGCAACGAAGACCCTTGGGAGAAGACTGTATATATTTATGTATATGTGTACAGCGACAACAGTACCCAAGCTCCCAAATGTAAGTACTTTCCTGAGATCATCATGTTCGCTACAATCAAGCTGCTGTTCATTGTAGCGCGTCATAACCACACGTCTTCATAACTGTCGTCAACAATGCTACCTTCATCTGCTTGCAGGACGCTACAGGACATATCAACGTGGAACGAAGTGCTTTGGGGCATGACTGTAGATATTTACGTATATGTGTACGGCGCCATAAGTCATCAAGCTCCCAGATGTGAGCTCTTGCGTGATGTCATCACATTCGCTACACTGAAGGCTTTTTTACGCTGTAGCGCGTCATGACCACACGTCCTCGTAATGGACGTCAACAATGCTACCTTCATCTGCTTACAGGGCGCTGTGGCACCTTTCGGCATGCAACGAAGACCCTTGGGAGAAGACTGTATATATTTATGTATATGTGTACAGCGACAACAGTACCCAAGCTCCCAAATGTAAGTACTTTCCTGAGATCATCATGTTCGCTACAATCAAGCTGCTGTTCATTGTAGCGCGTCATAACCACACGTCTTCATAACTGTCGTCAACAATTCTACCTTCATCTGCTTGCAGGACGCTGCAGGACATATCAACGTGCAACGAAGTGCTTTGGGGCATGACTGTACATATTTACGTATGTGTGTACGGCGCCATAAGTCCTCAAGCTCCCAGATGTGAGCACTTGCGTAATGTCATCACATTCGCTACACTCAAGGCTTTTTTAAGCTGTAGCGCGTCATGACCACACGTCCTCGTAATGAACGTCAACAATGCTACCTTCATCTGGTTGCAGGGCGCTACGGCACCTTTCGGCATGCAACGAAGCCCTTGGGAGAAGACTGTATATATTTATGTATATGTGTACAGCGACAACAGTACCCAAGCTCCCAAATGTAAGCACTTTCCTGTGATCATCATATTCGCTACAATCAAGGCTGCTGTTCATTCTAGCGCGTCATAACCACACGTCTTCATAACTGTCCTCAAAATGCTACCTTCATCTGCATGCAGGACGCTGCAGGATATACCAGCGTGGAACGAAGTGGGTTGGGGCATGACTGTACATATTTATGTATCTGTGTACGGCGCCATAAGTCCTCAAGCTCCCAGATGTGAGCACTTGCGTGATGTCATCACATTCGCTACACTGAAGGCTTTTTTACGCTGTAGCGCGTCATGACCACACGTCCTCGTAATGGACGTCAACAATGCTACGTTCATCTGCTTACAGGGCGCTGTGGCACCTTTCGGCATGCAACGAAGACCCTTGGGAGAAGACTGTATATATTTATGTATATGTGTACAGCGACAACAGTACCCAAGCTCCCAAATGTAAGCACTTTCCTGTGATCATCATATTCGCTACAATCAAGGCTGCTGTTCATTCTAGCGCGTCATAACCACACGTCTTCATAACTGTCCTCAAAATGCTACCTTCATCTGCATGCAGGACGCTGCAGGATATACCGGCGTGGAACGAAGTGCTTTGGGGCATGACTGTACATATGTATATGTGTATGGCGCCATAAGTCCTCAGGCTCCTAGATGTGAGCACTTGCGTAATGTCATCACATTCGCTACACTCAAGGCTTTTTTAAGCTGTAGCGCGTCATGACCACACGTCCTCGTAATGAACGTCAACAATGCTACCTTCATCTGGTTGCAGGGCGCTGCGGCACCTTTCAGCATGCAACGAAGTCCTTTGGGAGAAGACTGTATATATTTATGTATATGTGTACAGCGACAACAGTACTCAAGCTCCCAAATGTAAGCACCTTCCTGAGATCATCATATTCGCTACAATCAAGCTGCTGTTCATTGTGGCGCGTCATAACCACACGTCTTCATAACTGTCAACAATGCTACCTTCATCTGCATGCAGGACGCTGCAGGACATACCAGCGTGGAACGAAGTGGGTTGGGGCATGACTGTACATATTTATGTATCTGTGTACGGCGCCATAAGTCCTCAAGCTCCCAGATGTGAGCACTTGCGTGATGTCATCACATTCGCTACACTCAAGGCTGTTTAAAGCTGTAGCGCGTCATTACCACACGTCCGCGTAATGGACGTCAACAATGCTAACTTCATCTGGTTACAGGGCGCTGTGGCACCTTTCGGCATGCAACGAAGTCTCTTGGGAGAAGACTGTATATAGTTATGTATATGTGTAAAGCGACAACAGTACCCAAGCTCCCAAATGTAAGTACTTTCCTGAGATCATCATATTCGCTACAATCAAGGCTGCTGTTCATTGTAGCATGTCATAACCACACGTCTTCATAACTGTCGTCAACTATGAAACCTTCATCTGCTTGCAGGACGCTGCAGGACATATCAACGTGGAACGAAGTGCTTTGGGGCATGACTGTACATATTTACGTATATGTGTACGGCGCCATAAGTCCTCAAGCTCCCAGATGTGAGCTCTTGCGTGATGTCATCACATTCGCTACACTGAAGGCTTTTTTACTCTGTAGCGCGTCATGACCACACGTCCTCGTAATGGACGTCAACAATGCTACCTTCATCTGGTTGCAGGGCGCTGCGGCACCTTTCAGCATGCAACCAAGTCCTTTGGGAGAAGACTGTATATATTTATGTATATGTGTACAGCGAGAACAGTACTCAAGCTCCCAAAAGTAAGCGCCTTCCTGAGATCATCATATTCGCTACAATCAAGCTTCTGTTCATTGTAGCGCGTCATAACCACACGTCTTCATGACTGTCGTCAACAATGCTACCTTCATCTGCTTGCAGGACGCTACAGGACATATCAACGTGGAACGAAGTGCTTTGGGGCATGACTGTAGATATTTACGTATATGTGTACGGCGCCATAAGTCCTCAAGCTCCCAGATGTGAGCTCTTGCGTGATGTCATCACATTCGCTACACTGAAGGCTTTTTTACGCTGTAGCGCGTCATGACCACACGTCCTCGTAATGGACGTCAACAATGCTACCTTCATCTGCTTACAGGGCGCTGTGGCACCTTTCGGCATTCAACGAAGACCCTTGGGAGAAGACTGTATATATTTATGTATATGTGTACAGCGACAACAGTACCCAAGCTCCCAAATGTAAGTACTTTCCTGAGATCATCATGTTCGCTACAATCAAGCTGCTGTTCATTGTAGCGCGTCATAACCACACGTCTTCATAACTGTCGTCAACAATGCTACCTTCATCTGCTTGCAGGACGCTGCAGGACATATCAACGTGCAACGAAGTGCTTTGGGGCATGACTGTACATATTTACGTATATGTGTACGGCGCCATATGTCCTCAAGCTCCCAGATGTGAGCACTTGCGTAATGTCATCACATTCGCTACACTCAAGGCTTATTTAAGCTGTAGCGCGTCAAGACCACACGTCCTCGTAATGGACGTCAACAATGCTACGTTCATCTGCTTACAGGGCGCTGTGGCACCTTTCGGCATGCAACGAAGACCCTTGGGAGAAGACTGTATATATTTATGTATATGTGTACAGCGACAACAGTACCCAAGCTCCCAAATGTAAGCACTTTCCTGTGATCATCATATTCGCTACAATCAAGGCTGCTGTTCATTCTAGCGCGTCATAACCACACGTCTTCATAACTGTCCTCAAAATGCTACCTTCATCTGCATGCAGGACGCTGCAGGATATACCGGCGTGGAACGAAGTGCTTTGGGGCATGACTGTACATATGTATATGTGTATGGCGCCATAAGTCCTCAGGCTCCTAGATGTGAGCACTTGCGTAATGTCATCACATTCGCTACACTCAAGGCTTTTTTAAGCTGTAGCGCGTCATGACCACACGTCCTCGTAATGAACGTCAACAATGCTACCTTCATCTGGTTGCAGGGCGCTGCGGCACCTTTCAGCATGCAACGAAGTCCTTTGGGAGAAGACTGTATATATTTATGTATATGTGTACAGCGACAACAGTACTCAAGCTCCCAAATGTAAGCACCTTCCTGAGAACATCATATTCGCTACAATCAAGCTGCTGTTCATTGTGGCGCGTCATAACCACACGTCTTCATAACTGTCAACAATGCTACCTTCATCTGCATGCAGGACGCTGCAGGACATACCAGCGTGGAACGAAGTGGGTTGGGGCATGACTGTACATATTTATGTATCTGTGTACGGCGCCATAAGTCCTCAAGCTCCCAGATGTGAGCACTTGCGTGATGTCATCACATTCGCTACACTCAAGGCTGTTTAAAGCTGTAGCGCGTCATTACCACACGTCCGCGTAATGGACGTCAACAATGCTAACTTCATCTGGTTACAGCGCGCTGTGGCACCTTTCGGCATGCAACGAAGTCTCTTGGGAGAAGACTGTATATATTTATGTATATGTGTAAAGCGACAACAGTACCCAAGCTCCCAAATGTAAGTACTTTCCTGAGATCATCATATTCGCTACAATCAAGGCTGCTGTTCATTGTAGCATGTCATAACCACACGTCTTCATAACTGTCGTCAACTATGAAACCTTCATCTGCTTGCAGGACGCTGCAGGACATATCAACGTGGAACGAAGTGCTTTGGGGCATGACTGTACATATTTACGTATATGTGTACGGCGCCATAAGTCCTCAAGCTCCCAGATGTGAGCTCTTGCGTGATGTCATCACATTCGCTACACTGAAGGCTTTTTTACTCTGCAGCGCGTCATGACCACACGTTCTCGTAATGGACGTCAACAATGCTACCTTCATCTGGTTGCAGGGCGCTGCGGCACCTTTCAGCATGCAACCAAGTCCTTTGGGAGAAGACTGTATATATTTATGTATATGTGTACAGCGAGAACAGTACTCAAGCTCCCAAAAGTAAGCACCTTCCTGAGATCATCATATTCGCTACAATCAAGCTTCTGTTCATTGTAGCGCGTCATAACCACACGTCTTCATAACTGTCGTCAACAATGCTACCTTCATCTGCTTGCAGGACGCTACAGGACATATCAACGTGGAACGAAGTGCTTTGGGGCATGACTGTAGATATTTACGTATATGTGTACGGCGCCATAAGTCCTCAAGCTCCCAGATGTGAGCTCTTGCGTGATGTCATCACATTCGCTACACTGAAGGCTTTTTTACGCTGTAGCGCGTCATGACCACACGTCCTCGTAATGGACGTCAACAATGCTACCTTCATCTGCTTACAGGGCGATGTGGCACCTTTCGGCATGCAACGAAGACCCTTGGGAGAAGACTGTATATATTTATGTATATGTGTACAGCGACAACAGTACCCAAGCTCCCAAATGTAAGTACTTTCCTGAGATCATCATGTTCGCTACAATCAAGCTGCTGTTCATTGTAGCGCGTCATAACCACACGTCTTCATAACTGTCGTCAACAATGCTACCTTCATCTGCTTGCAGGACGCTGCAGGACATATCAACGTGCAACGAAGTGCTTTGGGGCATGACTGTACATATTTACGTATATGTGTACGGCGCCATAAGTCCTCAAGCTCCCAGATGTGAGCACTTGCGTAATGTCATCACATTCGCTACACTCAAGGCTTTTTTAAGCTGTAGCGCGTCATGACCACACGTCCTCGTAATGAACGTCAACAATGCTACCTTCATCTGGTTGCAGGGCGCTGTGGCACCTTTCGGCATGCAACGAAGACCCTTGGGAGAAGACTGTATATATTTATGTATATGTGTACAGCGACAACAGTACCCAAGCTCCCAAATGTAAGTACTTTCCTGAGATCATCAAGTTCGCTACAATCAAGCTGCTGTTCATTGTAGCGCGTCATAACCACACGTCTTCATAACTGTCGTCAACAATGCTACCTTCATCTGCTTGCAGGACGCTGCAGGACATATCAACGTGCAACGAAGTGCTTTGGGGCATGACTGTACATATTTACGTATATGTGTACGGCGCCATAAGTCCTCAAGCTCCCAGATGTGAGCACTTGCGTAATGTCATCACATTCGCTACACTCAAGGCTTTTTTAAGCTGTAGCGCGTCAAGACCACACGTCCTCGTAATGGACGTCAACAATGCTACGTTCATCTGCTTACAGGGCGCTGTGGCACCTTTCGGCATGCAACGAAGACCCTTGGGAGAAGACTGTATATATTTATGTATGTGTACAGCGACAACAGTACCCAAGCTCCCAAATGTAAGCACTTTCCTGTGATCATCATATTCGCTACAATCAAGGCTGCTGTTCATTCTAGCGCGTCATAACCACACGTCTTCATAACTGTCCTCAAAATGCTACCTTCATCTGCGTGCAGGACGCTGCAGGATATACCGGCGTGGAACGAAGTGCTTTGGGGCATGACTGTACATATGTATATGTGTATGGCGCCATAAGTCCTCAGGCTCCTAGATGTGAGCACTTGCGTAATGTCATCACATTCGCTACACTCAAGGCTTTTTTAAGCTGTAGCGCGTCATGACCACACGTCCTCGTAATGAACGTCAACAATGCTACCTTCATCTGGTTGCAGGGCGCTGCGGCACCTTTCAGCATGCAACGAAGTCCTTTGGGAGAAGACTGTATATATTTATGTATATGTGTACAGCGACAACAGTACTCAAGCTCCCAAATGTAAGCACCTTCCTGAGATCATCATATTCGCTACAATCAAGCTGCTGTTCATTGTGGCGCGTCATAACCACACGTCTTCATAACTGTCAACAATGCTACCTTCATCTGCATGCAGGACGCTGCAGGACATACCAGCGTGGAACGAAGTGGGTTGGGGCATGACTGTACATATTTATGTGTCTGTGTACGGCGCCATAAGTCCTCAAGCTCCCAGATGTGAGCACTTGCGTGATGTCATCACATTCGCTACACTCAAGGCTGTTTAAAGCTTTAGCGCGTCATTACCACACGTCCGCGTAATGGACGTCAACAATGCTAACTTCATCTGGTTACAGGGCGCTGTGGCACCTTTCGGCATGCAACGAAGTCTCTTGGGAGAAGACTGTATATATTTATGTATATGTGTAAAGCGACAACAGTACCCAAGCTCCGAAATGTAAGTACTTTCCTGAGATCATCATATTCGCTACAATCAAGGCTGCTGTTCATTGTAGCATGTCATAACCACACGTCTTCATAACTGTCGTCAACTATGAAACCTTCATCTGCTTGCAGGACGCTGCAGGACATATCAACGTGGAACGAAGTGCTTTGGGGCATGACTGTACATGTACATATTTACGTATATGTGTACGGCGCCATAAGTCCTCAAGCTCCCAGATGTGAGCTCTTGCGTGATGTCATCACATTCGCTACACTGAAGGCTTTTTTACTCTGTAGCGCGTCATGACCACACGTCCTCGTAATGGACGTCAACAATGCTACCTTCATCTGGTTGCAGGGCGCTGCGGCACCTTTCAGCATGCAACCAAGTCCTTTGGGAGAAGACTGTATATATTTATGTATATGTGTACAGCGAGAACAGTACTCAAGCTCCCAAAAGTAAGCACCTTCCTGAGATCATCATATTCGCTACAATCAAGCTTCTGTTCATTGTAGCGCGTCATAACCACACGTCTTCATAACTGTCGTCAACAATGCTACCTTCATCTGCTTGCAGGACGCTGCAGGACATATCAACGTGCAACGAAGTGCTTTGGGGCATGACTGTACATATTTACGTATATGTGTACGGCGCCATAAGTCCTCAAGCTCCCAGATGTGAGCACTTGCGTAATGTCATCACATTCGCAACACTCAAGGCTTTTTTAACCTGTAGCGCGTCATGACCACACGTCCTCGTAATGAACGTCAACAATGCTACCTTCATCTGGTTGCAGGGCGCTACGGCACCTTTCAGCATGCAACGAAGTCCTTTGGGAGAAGACTGTATATATTTATGTATATGTGTACAGCGACAACAGTACTCAAGCTCCCAAATGTAAGCACCTTCCTGAGATCATCATATTCGCTACAATCAAGCTGCTGTTCATTGTGGCGCGTCATAACCACACGTCTTCATAACTGTCAACAATGCTACCTTCATCTGCATGCAGGACGCTGCAGGACATACCAGCGTGGAACGAAGTGGGTTGGGGCATGACTGTACATATTTATGTATCTGTGTACGGCGCCATAAGTCCTCAAGGTCCCAGATGTGAGCACTTGCGTGATGTCATCACATTCGCTACACTCAAGGCTGTTTAAAGCTGTAGCGCGTCATTACCACACGTCCGCGTAATGGACGACAACAATGCTAACTTCATCTGGTTACAGGGCGCTGTGGCACCTTTCGGCATGCAACGAAGTCTCTTGGGAGAAGACTGTATATATTTATGTATATGTGTAAAGCGACAACACTACCCAAGCTCCCAAATGTAAGTACTTTCCTGAGATCATCATATTCGCTACAATCAAGGCTGCTGTTCATTGTAGCATGTCATAACCACACGTCTTCATAACTGTCGTCAACTATGAAACCTTCATCTGCTTGCAGGACGCTGCGGGACATACCAGCATGGAACGAAGTGCTTTGGGGCATGACTCTACATATGTATATGTGTATGGCGCCATAAGTCCTCAAGCTCCTAGATGTGAGCATTTGCGTGATGTCATCGCATTCGCTATACTCGAGGCTTTTTTAAGCTGTAGCGTGTTATGACCACAGGTCCTCGTAATGGACGTCAACAATGTTACCTTCATCTGGTTACAGGGCGCTGTGGCACCTTTCGGGATGCAACGAAGTCCCTTGGGAGGAGGCCGTATATATTTATTTATATGTATACAGCGACAATAGTACTCAAGCTCCGAAATGTAAGTACTTTCCTGAGATCATTATATTCTCTACAATCAAGGCTGCTGTTCATTGTAGCGCGTCATAACCACACGTCTTCGTAACTCTCGTCAACAATGCTACCTTCATCTGCTTGCAGGACGCTGCAGGACATATCAGCGTGGAACGAAGTGCTTTGGGGCATGACTGTACATATTTATGTATATGTGTACGGCGCCATAAGTCCTCAAACTCCTAGATGTGTGCACTTCCGTGATGTCATCACATTCGCTACACTGAAGGCTTTCTTACGCTGTAGCGCGTCATGACCACACGTCCTCGTAATGGACGTCAACAATGCTACCTTCATCTGGTTGCAGGGCGCTGCGGCACCTTTCAGCATGCAACCAAGGCCTTTGGGAGAAGACTGTATATATTTATGTATATGTGTACAGCGAGAACAGTACTCAAGCTCCCAAAAGTAAGCACCTTCCTGAGATCATCATATTCGCTACAATCAAGCTTCTGTTCATTGTAGCGCGTCATAACCACACGTCTTCATAACTGTCGTCAACAATGCTACCTTCATCTGCTTGCAGGACGCTGCAGGACATACCGGCGTGGAACGAAGTGCTTTGGGGCATGACTGTACATATGTATATGTGTATGGCGCCATAAGTCCTCAAGCTCCTAGAAGTGAGCACTTGCGTAATGTCATCACATTCGCTACACTGAAGGCTTTTTTACGCTGTAGCGCGTCATGACCACACGTCCTCGTAATGGACGTCAACAATGCTACCTTCATCTGCTTACAGGGCGCTGTGGCACCTTTCGGCATGCAACGAAGACCCTTGGGAGAAGACTGTATATATTTATGTATATGTGTACAGCGACAACAGTACCCAAGCTCCCAAATGTAAGTACTTTCCTGAGATCATCATGTTCGCTACAATCAAGCTGCTGTTCATTGTAGCGCGTCATAACCACACGTCTTCATAACTGTCGTCAACAATGCTACATTCATCTGCTTGCAGGACGCTGCAGGACATATCAACGTGCAACGAAGTGCTTTGGGGCATGACTGTACATATTTACGTATATGTGTACGGCGCCATAAGTCCTCAAGCTCCCAGATGCGAGCACTTGCGTAATGTCATCACATTCGCTACACTCCAGGCTTTTTTAAGCTGTAGCGCGTCACAACCACACGTCCTCGTAATGAACGTCAACAATGCTACCTTCATCTGGTTGCAGGGCGCTACGGCACCTTTCAGCATGCAACGAAGTCCTTTGGGAGAAGACTGTATATATTTATGTATATGTGTACAGCGACAACAGTACTCAAGCTCCCAAATGTAAGCACCTTCCTGAGATCATCATATTCGCTACAATCAAGCTGCTGTTCATTGTGGCGCGTCATAACCACACGTCTTCATAACTGTCAACAATACTACCTTCATCTGCATGCAGGACGCTGCAGGACATACCGGCGTGGAACGAAGTGCTTTGGGGCATGACTGTACATATGTATATGTGTATGGCGCCATAAGTCCTCAAGCTCCTAGAAGTGAGCACTTGCGTAATGTCATCACATTCGCTACACTCAAGGCTGTTTAAAGCTGTAGCGCGTCATGACCACACGTCCGCGTAATGGACGTCAACAATGCTAACTTCATCTGGTTACAGGGCGCTGTGGCACCTTTCGGCATGCAACGAAGTCTCTTGGGAGAAGACTGTATATATTTATGTATATGTGTAAAGCGACAACAGTACCCAAGCTCCCAAATGTAAGTACTTTCCTGAGATCATCATATTCGCTACAATTAAGGCTGCTGTTCATTGTAGCATGTCATAAGCACACGTCTTCATAACTGTCGTCAACTATGAAACATTCATCTGCTTGCAGGACGCTGCAGGACATGTCAACGTGGAACGAAGAGCTTTCGGGCATGACTGTACATATTTACGTATATGTGTACGGCGCCATAAGTCCTCAAGCTCCCAGATGTGAGCTCTTGCGTGATGTCATCACATTCGCTACACTAAAGGCTTTTTTACACTGTAGCGCGTCATGACCACATGTCCTCGTAATGGACGTCAACAATGCTACCTTCATCTGGTTGCAGGGCACTGCGGCACCTTTCAGCATGCAACCAAGTCCTTTGGGAGAAGACTGTATATATTTATGTATATGTGTACAGCGAGAACAGTACTCAAGCTCCCAAATGTAAGCACCTTCCTGAGATCATCATATTCGCTACAATCAAGCTTCTGTTCATTGTAGCGCGTCATAACCACACGTCTTCATAACTGTCGTGAACAATGCTACCTTCATCTGTTTGCAGGACGCTACAGGACATATCAACGTGGAACGAAGTGCTTTGGGGCATGACTGTACATATTTACGTATATGTGTACGGCGGCATAAGTCCTCAAGCTCTCAGATGTGAGCACTTGCGTGATGTCATCGCATTCGCTACACTCAAGGCTTTTTTACGCTGTAGCGCGTCATGACCACACGTCCTCGTAATGGACGTCAACAATGCTACATTCATCTGTTTACAGGGCGCTGTGGCACCTTTCAGCATGCAACGAAGTCCTTTGGGAGAAGACTGTATATATTTATGTATATGTGTACAGCGACAACAGTACTCAAGCTCCCAAATGTAAGCACCTTCCTGAGATCATCATATTCGCTACAATCAAGCTGCTGTTCATTGTGGCGCGTCATAACCACACGTCTTCATAACTGTCAACAATGCTACCTTCATCTGCATGCAGGACGCTGCAGGACATACCAGCGTGGAACGAAGTGGGTTGGGGCATGACTGTACATATTTATGTGTCTGTGTACGGCGCCATAAGTCCTCAAGCTCCCAGATGTGAGCACTTGCGTGATGTCATCACATTCGCTACACTCAAGGCTGTTTAAAGCTTTAGCGCGTCATTACCACACGTCCGCGTAATGGACGTCAACAATGCTAACTTCATCTGGTTACAGGGCGCTGTGGCACCTTTCGGCATGCAACGAAGTCTCTTGGGAGAAGACTGTATATATTTATGTATATGTGTAAAGCGACAACAGTACCCAAGCTCCGAAATGTAAGTACTTTCCTGAGATCATCATATTCGCTACAATCAAGGCTGCTGTTCATTGTAGCATGTCATAACCACACGTCTTCATAACTGTCGTCAACTATGAAACCTTCATCTGCTTGCAGGACGCTGCAGGACATATCAACGTGGAACGAAGTGCTTTGGGGCATGACTGTACATGTACATATTTACGTATATGTGTACGGCGCCATAAGTCCTCAAGCTCCCAGATGTGAGCTCTTGCGTGATGTCATCACATTCGCTACACTGAAGGCTTTTTTACTCTGTAGCGCGTCATCACCACACGTCCTCGTAATGGACGTCAACAATGCTACCTTCATCTGGTTGCAGGGCGCTGCGGCACCTTTCAGCATGCAACCAAGTCCTTTGGGAGAAGACTGTATATATTTATGTATATGTGTACAGCGAGAACAGTACTCAAGCTCCCAAAAGTAAGCACCTTCCTGAGATCATCATATTCGCTACAATCAAGCTTCTGTTCATTGTAGCGCGTCATAACCACACGTCTTCATAACTGTCGTCAACAATGCTACCTTCATCTGCTTGCAGGACGCTACAGGACATATCAACGTGGAACGAAGTGCTTTGGGGCATGACTGTAGATATTTACGTATATGTGTACGGCGCCATAAGTCCTCAAGCTCCCAGATGTGAGCTCTTGCGTGATGTCATCACATTCGCTACACTGAAGGCTTTTTTACGCTGTAGCGCGTCATGACCACACGTCCTCGTAATGGACGTCAACAATGCTACCTTCATCTGCTTACAGGGCGATGTGGCACCTTTCGGCATGCAACGAAGACCCTTGGGAGAAGACTGTATATATTTATGTATATGTGTACAGCGACAACAGTACCCAAGCTCCCAATTGTAAGTACTTTCCTGAGATCATCATGTTCGCTACAATCAAGCTGCTGTTCATTGTAGCGCGTCATAACCACACGTCTTCATAACTGTCGTCAACAATGCTACCTTCATCTGCTTGCAGGACGCTGCAGGACATATCAACGTGCAACGAAGTGCTTTGGGGCATGACTGTACATATTTACGTATATGTGTACGGCGCCATAAGTCCTCAAGCTCCCAGATGTGAGCACTTGCGTAATGTCATCACATTCGCAACACTCAAGGCTTTTTTAACCTGTAGCGCGTCATGACCACACGTCCTCGTAATGAACGTCAACAATGCTACCTTCATCTGGTTGCAGGGCGCTACGGCACCTTTCAGCATGCAACGAAGTCCTTTGGGAGAAGACTGTATATATTTATGTATATGTGTACAGCGACAACAGTACTCAAGCTCCCAAATGTAAGCACCTTCCTGAGATCATCATATTCGCTACAATCAAGCTGCTGTTCATTGTGGCGCGTCATAACCACACGTCTTCATAACTGTCAACAATGCTACCTTCATCTGCATGCAGGACGCTGCAGGACATACCAGCGTGGAACGAAGTGGGTTGGGGCATGACTGTACATATTTATGTGTCTGTGTACGGCGCCATAAGTCCTCAAGCTCCCAGATGTGAGCACTTGCGTGATGTCATCACATTCGCTACACTCAAGGCTGTTTAAAGCTGTAGCGCGTCATGACCACACGTCCTCGTAATGGACGTCAACAATGCTACCTTCATCTGCTTACAGGGCGATGTGGCACCTTTCGGCATGCAACGAAGACCCTTGGGAGAAGACTGTATATATTTATGTATATGTGTACAGCGACAACAGTACCCAAGCTCCCAAATGTAAGTACTTTCCTGAGATCATCATGTTCGCTACAATCAAGCTGCTGTTCATTGTAGCGCGTCATAACCACACGTCTTCATAACTGTCGTCAACAATGCTACCTTCATCTGCTTGCAGGACGCTGCAGGACATATCAACGTGCAACGAAGTGCTTTGGGGCATGACTGTACATATTTACGTATATGTGTACGGCGCCATAAGTGCTCAAGCTCCCAGATGTGAGCACTTGCGTAATGTCATCACATTCGCTACACTCAAGGCTTTTTTAAGCTGTAGCGCGTCATGACCACACGTCCTCGTAATGAACGTCAACAATGCTACCTTCATCTGGTTGCAGGGCGCTACGGCACCTTTCAGCATACAACGAAGTCCTTTGGGAGAAGACTGTATATATTTATGTATATGTGTACAGCGACAACAGTACTCAAGCTCCCAAATGTAAGCACCTTCCTGAGATCATCATATTCGCTACAATCAAGCTGCTGTTCATTGTGGCGCGTCATAACCACACGTCTTCATAACTGTCAACAATGCTACCTTCATCTGCATGCAGGACGCTGCAGGACATACCAGCGTGGAACGAAGTGGGTTGGGGCATGACTGTACATATTTATGTATCTGTGTACGGCGCCATAAGTCCTCAAGGTCCCAGATGTGAGCACTTGCGTGATGTCATCACATTCGCTACACTCAAGGCTGTTTAAAGCTGTAGCGCGTCATTACCACACGTCCGCGTAATGGACGACAACAATGCTAACTTCATCTGGTTACAGGGCGCTGTGGCACCTTTCGGCATGCAACGAAGTCTCTTGGGAGAAGACTGTATATATTTATGTATATGTGTAAAGCGACAACACTACCCAAGCTCCCAAATGTAAGTACTTTCCTGAGATCATCATATTCGCTACAATCAAGGCTGCTGTTCATTGTAGCATGTCATAACCACACGTCTTCATAACTGTCGTCAACTATGAAACCTTCATCTGCTTGCAGGACGCTGCGGGACATACCAGCATGGAACGAAGTGCTTTGGGGCATGACTCTACATATGTATATGTGTATGGCGCCATAAGTCCTCAAGCTCCTAGATGTGAGCATTTGCGTGATGTCATCGCATTCGCTATACTCGAGGCTTTTTTAAGCTGTAGCGTGTTATGACCACAGGTCCTCGTAATGGACGTCAACAATGCTACCTTCATCTGGTTACAGGGCGCTGTGGCACCTTTCGGGATGCAACGAAGTCCCTTGGGAGGAGGCCGTATATATTTATTTATATGTATACAGCGACAATAGTACTCAAGCTCCGAAATGTAAGTACTTTCCTGAGATCATTATATTCTCTACAATCAAGGCTGCTGTTCATTGTAGCGCGTCATAACCACACGTCTTCGTAACTCTCGTCAACAATGCTACCTTCATCTGCTTGCAGGACGCTGCAGGACATATCAGCGTGGAACGAAGTGCTTTGGGGCATGACTGTACATATTTATGTATATGTGTACGGCGCCATAAGTCCTCAAACTCCTAGATGTGTGCACTTCCGTGATGTCATCACATTCGCTACACTGAAGGCTTTCTTACGCTGTAGCGCGTCATGACCACACGTCCTCGTAATGGACGTCAACAATGCTACCTTCATCTGCTTACAGGGCGCTGTGGCACCTTTCGGCATGCAACGAAGACCCTTGGGAGAAGACTGTATATATTTATGTATATGTGTACAGCGACAACAGTACCCAAGCTCCCAAATGTAAGTACTTTCCTGAGATCATCATGTTCGCTACAATCAAGCTGCTGTTCATTGTAGCGCGTCATAACCACACGTCTTCATAACTGTCGTCAACAATGCTACATTCATCTGCTTGCAGGACGCTGCAGGACATATCAACGTGCAACGAAGTGCTTTGGGGCATGACTATACATATTTACGTATATGTGTACGGCGCCATAAGTCCTCAAGCTCCCAGATGCGAGCACTTGCGTAATGTCATCACATTCGCTACACTCCAGGCTTTTTTAAGCTGTAGCGCGTCACAACCACACGTCCTCGTAATGAACGTCAACAATGCTACCTTCATCTGGTTGCAGGGCGCTACGGCACCTTTCAGCATGCAACGAAGTCCTTTGGGAGAAGACTGTATATATTTATGTATATGTGTACAGCGACAACAGTACTCAAGCTCCCAAATGTAAGCACCTTCCTGAGATCATCATATTCGCTACAATCAAGCTGCTGTTCATTGTGGCGCGTCATAACCACACGTCTTCATAACTGTCAACAATACTACCTTCATCTGCATGCAGGACGCTGCAGGACATACCGGCGTGGAACGAAGTGCTTTGGGGCATGACTGTACATATGTATATGTGTATGGCGCCATAAGTCCTCAAGCTCCTAGAAGTGAGCACTTGCGTAATGTCATCACATTCGCTACACTCAAGGCTGTTTAAAGCTGTAGCGCGTCATGACCACACGTCCGCGTAATGGACGTCAACAATGCTAACTTCATCTGGTTACAGGGCGCTGTGGCACCTTTCGGCATGCAACGAAGTCTCTTGGGAGAAGACTGTATATATTTATGTATATGTGTAAAGCGACAACAGTACCCAAGCTCCCAAATGTAAGTACTTTCCTGAGATCATCATATTCGCTACAATTAAGGCTGCTGTTCATTGTAGCATGTCATAAGCACACGTCTTCATAACTGTCGTCAACTATGAAACATTCATCTGCTTGCAGGACGCTGCAGGACATGTCAACGTGGAACGAAGAGCTTTCGGGCATGACTGTACATATTTACGTATATGTGTACGGCGCCATAAGTCCTCAAGCTCCCAGATGTGAGCTCTTGCGTGATGTCATCACATTCGCTACACTAAAGGCTTTTTTACACTGTAGCGCGTCATGACCACATGTCCTCGTAATGGACGTCAACAATGCTACCTTCATCTGGTTGCAGGGCACTGCGGCACCTTTCGGCATGCAACGAAGACCCTTGGGAGAAGACTGTATATATTTATGTATATGTGTACAGCGAGAACAGTACTCAAGCTCCCAAATGTAAGCGCCTTCCTGAGATCATCATATTCGCTACAATCAAGGCTGCTGTTCATTCTAGCGCGTCATAACCACACGTCTTCATAACTGTCCTCAACAATGCTACCTTCATCTGCATGCAGGACGCTGCAGGACATACCAGCGTGGAACGAAGTGCTTTGGGGCATGACTGTACATATTTACGTATATGTGTACGGCGCCATAAGTCCTCAAGCTCCCAGATGTGAGCTCTTGCGTGATGTCATCACATTCGCTACACTGAAGGCTTTTTACGCTGTAGCGCGTCATGACCAGACGTCCTCGTAATGGACGACTACAATGCTACCTTCATCTGGTTGCAAGGCGCTGCGGCACCTTTCGGCATGCAACGAAGTCCTTTGGGAGAAACTGTATATATTTATGTATATGTGTACAGCGACATGAGTACCCAAGCTCCCAAATGTAAGCACTTTCCTGTGATCATCATATTCGCTACAATCGAGGCTGCTGTTCATTCTAGCGCGTCATAACCACACGTCTTCATAACTGTCCTCAAAATGCTACCTTCATGTGCATGCAGGACGCTGCAGGACATACCGGCGTGGAACGAAGTGCTTTGGGGCATGACTGTACATATGTATATGTGTATGGCGCCATAAGTCCTCAAGCTCCTAGATGTGAGCACTTGCGTAATGTCATCACATTCGCTACACTCAAGGCTTTTTTATGCTGTAGCGCGTCACGACCACACGACCTCGTAATGAACGTCAACAATGCTACCTTCATCTGGTTGCAGGGCGCTGCGGCACCTTTCAGCATGCAACGAAGTCCTTTGGGAGAAGACTGTATATATTTATGTATATGTGTACAGCGACAACACTACTCAAGCTCCCAAATGTAAGCACCTTCCAGAGATCATCAGATTCGCTACAATCAAGCTGCTGTTCATTGTGGCGCGTCATAACCACACGTCGTCATAACTGTCAACAATGCTACCTTCATCTGCATGCAGGACGCTGCAGGACATACCAGCGTGGAACGAAGTGGGTTGGGGCATGACTGTACATATTTATGTATCTGTGTACGGCGCCATAAGTCCTCAAGCTCCCAGATGTGAGCACTTGCGTGATGTCATCACATTCGCTACATTTAAGGCTGTTTAAAGCTGTAGCGCGTCATGACCACACGTCCGTGTAATGGACGTCAACAATGCTAACTTCATCTGGTTACAGGGCGCTGTGGCACCTTTCGGCATGCAACGAAGTCTCTTGGGAGAAGACTGTATATATTTATGTATATGTGTACAGCGACAACAGTACTCAAGCTCCCAAATGTAAGCACCTTCCTGAGATCATCATATTCGCTACAATCAAGCTGCTGTTCATTGTGGCGCGTCATAACCACACGTCTTCATAACTGTCAACAATGCTACCTTCATCTGCATGCAGGACGCTGCAGGACATACCAGCGTGGAAAGAAGTGGGTTGGGGCATGACTGTACATATTTATGTATCTGTGTACGGCGCCATAAGTCCTCAAGCTCCCAGATGTGAGCACTTACGTGATGTCATCACATTCGCTACACTGAAGGCTTTTTTACGCTGTAGCGCGTCATGACCACACGTCCTCGTAATGGACGTCAACAATGCTACGTTCATCTGCTTACAGGGCGCTGTGGCACCTTTCGGCATGCAACGAAGACCCTTGGGAGAAGACTGTATATATTTATGTATGTGTGTACAGCGACAACAGTACCCAAGCTCCCAAATGTAAGCACTTTCCTGTGATCATCATATTCGCTACAATCAAGGCTGCTGTTCATTCTAGCGCGTCATTACCACACGTCTTCATAACTGTCCTCAAAATGCTACCTTCATCTGCATGCAGGACGCTGCAGGACATACCGGCGTGGAACGAAGTGCTTTGGGGCATGACTGTACATATGTATATGTGTATGGGGCCATAAGTCCTCAAGCTCCTAGATGTGAGCACTTGCGTAATGTCATCACATTCGCTACACTCAAGGCTTTTTTAAGCTGTAGCGCGTCATGACCACACGTCCTCGTAATGAACGTCAACAATGCTACCTTCATCTGGTTGCAGGGCGCTGCGGCACCTTTCAGCATGCAACGAAGTCCTTTGTGAGAAGACTGTATATATTTATGTATATGTGTACAGCGACAACAGTACTCAAGCTCCCAAATGTAAGCACCTTCCTGAGATCATCATATTCGCTACAATCAAGCTGCTGTTCATTGTGGCGCGTCATAACCACACCTGGTCATAACTGTCAACAATGCTACCTTCATCTGCATGCAGGACGCTGCAGGACATACCAGCGTGGAACGATGTGGGTTGGGGCATGACTGTACATATTTATGTATCTGTGTACGGCGCCATAAGTCCTCAAGCTCCCAGATGTGAGCACTTGCGTGATGTCATCACATTCGCTACACTCAAGGCTGTTTAAAGCTGTAGCGCGTCATTACCACACGTCCGCGTAATGGACGAAGACAATGCTAACTTCATCTGGTTACAGGGCGCTGTGGCACCTTTCAGCATGCAACGAAGTCTCTTGGGAGAAGACTGTATATATTTATGTATATGTGTAAAGCGACAACACTACCCATGCTCCCAAATGTAAGTACTTTCCTGAGATCATCATATTCGCTACAATCAAGGCTGCTGTTCATTGTAGCATGTCATAACCACACGTCTTCATAACTGTCGTCAACTATGAAACCTTCATCTGCTTGCAGGACGCTGCGGGACATACCAGCATGGAACGAAGTGCTTTGGGGCATGACTCTACATATGTATATGTGTATGGCGCCATAAGTCCTCAAGCTCCTAGATGTGAGCATTTGCGTGATGTCATCGCATTCGCTATACTCGAGGCTTTTTTAAGCTGTAGCGTGTTATGACCACAGGTCCTCGTAATGGACGTCAACAATGCTACCTTCATCTGGTTACAGGGCGCTGTGGCACCTTTCGGGATGCAACGAAGTCCCTTGGGAGGAGGCCGTATATATTTATTTATATGTATACAGCGACAATAGTACTCAAGCTCCGAAATGTAAGTACTTTCCTGAGATCATTATATTCTCTACAATCAAGGCTGCTGTTCATTGTAGCGCGTCATAACCACACGTCTTCGTAACTCTCGTCAACAATGCTACCTTCATCTGCTTGCAGGACGCTGCAGGACATATCAGCGTGGAACGAAGTGCTTTGGGGCATGACTGTACATATTTATGTATATGTGTACGGCGCCATAAGTCCTCAAACTCCTAGATGTGTGCACTTCCGTGATGTCATCACATTCGCTACACTGAAGGCTTTCTTACGCTGTAGCGCGTCATGACCACACGTCCTCGTAATGGACGTCAACAATGCTACCTTCATCTGGTTGCAGGGCGCTGCGGCACCTTTCAGCATGCAACCAAGTCCTTTGGGAGAAGACTGTATATATTTATGTATATGTGTACAGCGAGAACAGTACTCAAGCTCCCAAAAGTAAGTACTTTCCTGAGATCATCATGTTCGCTACAATCAAGCTGCTGTTCATTGTAGCGCGTCATAACCACACGTCTTCATAACTGTCGTCAACAATGCTACCTTCATCTGCTTGCAGGACGCTGCAGGACATATCAACGTGCAACGAAGTGCTTTGGGGCATGACTGTACATATTTACGTATATGTGTATGGCGCCATAAGTCCTCAAGCTCCCAGATGTGAGCACTTGCGTAATGTCATCACATTCGCTACACTCAAGGCTTTTTTAAGCTGTAGCGCGTCATGACCACACGTCCTCGTAATGAACGTCAACAATGCTACCTTCATCTGGTTGCAGGGCGCTACGGCACCTTTCAGCATGCAACGAAGTCCTTTGGGAGAAGACTGTATATATTTATGTATATGTGTACAGCGACAACAGTACTCAAGCTCCCAAATGTAAGCACCTTCCTGAGATCATCATATTCGCTACAATCAAGCTGCTGTTCATTGTGGCGCGTCATAACCACACGTCTTCATAACTGTCAACAATGCTACCTTCATCTGCATGCAGGACGCTGCAGGACATACCAGCGTGGAACGAAGTGGGTTGGGGCATGACAGTACATATTTATGTGTCTGTGTACGGCGCCATAAGTCCTCAAGCTCCCAGATGTGAGCACTTGCGTGATGTCATCACATTCGCTACACTCAAGGCTGTTTAAAGCTGTAGCGCGTCATGACCACACGTCCTCGTAATGGACGTCAACAATGCTACCTTCATCTGCTTACAGGGCGATGTGGCACATTTCGGCATGCAACGAAGACCCTTGGGAGAAGACTGTATATATTTATGTATATGTGTACAGCGACAACAGTACCCAAGCTCCCAAATGTAAGTACTTTCCTGAGATCATCATGTTCGCTACAATCAAGCTGCTGTTCATTGTAGCGCGTCATAACCACACGTCTTCATAACTGTCGTCAACAATGCTACCTTCATCTGCTTGCAGGACGCTGCAGGACATATCAACGTGCAACGAAGTGCTTTGGGGCATGACTGTACATATTTTCGTATATGTGTACGGCGCCATAAGTCCTCAAGCTCCCAGATGTGAGCACTTGCGTAATGTCATCACATTCGCTACACTCAAGGCTTTTTTAAGCTGTAGCGCGTCATGACCACACGTCCTCGTAATGAACGTCAACAATGCTACCTTCATCTGGTTGCAGGGCGCTACGGCACCTTTCAGCATGCAACGAAGTCCTTTGGGAGAAGACTGTATATATTTATGTATATGTGTACAGCGACAACAGTACTCAAGCTCCCAAATGTAAGCACCTTCCTGAGATCATCATATTCGCTACAATCAAGCTGCTGTTCATTGTGGCGCGTCATAACCACACGTCTTCATAACTGTCAACAATGCTACCTTCATCTGCATGCAGGACGCTGCAGGACATACCAGCGTGGAACGAAGTGGGTTGGGGCATGACTGTACATATTTATGTATCTGTGTACGGCGCCATAAGTCCTCAAGCTCCCAGATGTGAGCACTTGCGTGATGTCATCACATTCGCTACACTCAAGGCTGTTTAAAGCTGTAGCGCGTCATTACCACACGTCCGCGTAATGGACGACAACAATGCTAACTTCATCTGGTTACAGGGCGCTGTGGCACCTTTCGGCATGCAACGAAGTCTCTTGGGAGAAGACTGTATATATTTATGTATATGTGTAAAGCGACAACACTACCCAAGCTCCCAAATGTAAGTACTTTCCTGAGATCATCATATTCGCTACAATCAAGGCTGCTGTTCATTGTAGCATGTCATAACCACACGTCTTCATAACTGTCGTCAACTATGAAACCTTCATCTGCTTGCAGGACGCTGCGGGACATACCAGCATGGAACGAAGTGCTTTGGGGCATGACTCTACATATGTATATGTGTATGGCGCCATAAGTCCTCAAGCTCCTAGATGTGAGCATTTGCGTGATGTCATCGCATTCGCTATACTCGAGGCTTTTTTAAGCTGTAGCGTGTTATGACCACAGGTCCTCGTAATGGACGTCAACAATGCTACCTTCATCTGGTTACAGGGCGCTGTGGCACCTTTCGGGATGCAACGAAGTCCCTTGGGAGGAGGCCGTATATATTTATTTATATGTATACAGCGACAATAGTACTCAAGCTCCGAAATGTAAGTACTTTCCTGAGATCATTATATTCTCTACAATCAAGGCTGCTGTTCATTGTAGCGCGTCATAACCACACGTCTTCGTAACTCTCGTCAACAATGCTACCTTCATCTGCTTGCAGGACGCTGCAGGACATATCAGCGTGGAACGAAGTGCTTTGGGGCATGACTGTACATATTTATGTATATGTGTACGGCGCCATAAGTCCTCAAACTCCTAGATGTGTGCACTTCCGTGATGTCATCACATTCGCTACACTGAAGGCTTTCTTACGCTGTAGCGCGTCATGACCACACGTCCTCGTAATGGACGTCAACAATGCTACCTTCATCTGGTTGCAGGGCGCTGCGGCACCTTTCAGCATGCAACCAAGTCCTTTGGGAGAAGACTGTATATATTTATGTATATGTGTACAGCGAGAACAGTACTCAAGCTCCCAAAAGTAAGTACTTTCCTGAGATCATCATGTTCGCTACAATCAAGCTGCTGTTCATTGTAGCGCGTCATAACCACACGTCTTCATAACTGTCGTCAACAATGCTACCTTCATCTGCTTGCAGGACGCTGCAGGACATATCAACGTGCAACGAAGTGCTTTGGGGCATGACTGTACATATTTACGTATATGTGTATGGCGCCATAAGTCCTCAAGCTCCCAGATGCGAGCACTTGCGTAATGTCATCACATTCGCTACACTCAAGGCTTTTTTAAGCTGTAGCGCGTCACGACCACACGTCCTCGTAATGAACGTCAACAATGCTACCTTCATCTGGTTGCAGGGCGCTACGGCACCTTTCAGCATGCAACGAAGTCCTTTGGGAGAAGACTGTATATATTTATGTATATGTGTACAGCGACAACAGTACTCAAGCTCCCAAATGTAAGCACCTTCCTGAGATCATCATATTCGCTACAATCAAGCTGCTGTTCATTGTGGCGCGTCATAACCACACGTCTTCATAACTGTCAACAATACTACCTTCATCTGCATGCAGGACGCTGCAGGACATACCGGCGTGGAACGAAGTGCTTTGGGGCATGACTGTACATATGTATATGTGTACGGCGCCATAAGTCCTCAAGCTCCTAGAAGTGAGCACTTGCGTAATGTCATCACATTCGCTACACTCAAGGCTGTTTAAAGCTGTAGCGCGTCATGACCACACGTCCGCGTAATGGACGTCAACAATGCTAACTTCATCTGGTTACAGGGCGCTGTGGCACCTTTCGGCATGCAACGAAGTCTCTTGGGAGAAGACTGTATATATTTATGTATATGTGTAAAGCGACAACAGTACCCAAGCTCCCAAATGTAAGTACTTTCCTGAGATCATCATATTCGCTACAATTAAGGCTGCTGTTCATTGTAGCATGTCATAACCACACGTCTTCATAACTGTCGTCAACTATGAAACATTCATCTGCTTGCAGGACGGTGCAGGACATGTCAACGTGGAACGAAGAGCTTTCGGGCATGACTGTACATATTTACGTATATGTGTACGGCGCCATAAGTCCTCAAGCTCCCAGATGTGAGCTCTTGCGTGATGTCATCACATTCGCTACACTAAAGGCTTTTTTACACTGTAGCGCGTCATGACCACATGTCCTCGTAATGGACGTCAACAATGCTACCTTCATCTGGTTGCAGGGCACTGCGGCACCTTTCAGCATGCAACCAAGTCCTTTGGGAGAAGACTGTATATATTTATGTATATGTGTACAGCGAGAACAGTACTCAAGCTCCCAAATGTAAGCACCTTCCTGAGATCATCATATTCGCTACAATCAAGCTTCTGTTCATTGTAGCGCGTCATAACCACACGTCTTCATAACTGTCGTGAACAATGCTACCTTCATCTGTTTGCAGGACGCTACAGGACATATCAACGTGGAACGAAGTGCTTTGGGGCATGACTGTACATATTTACGTATATGTGTACGGCGGCATAAGTCCTCAAGCTCTCAGATGTGAGCACTTGCGTGATGTCATCGCATTCGCTACACTCAAGGCTTTTTTACGCTGTAGCGCGTCATGACCACACGTCCTCGTAATGGACGTCAACAATGCTACATTCATCTGTTTACAGGGCGCTGTGGCACCTTTCGGCATGCAACGAAGACCCTTGGGAGAAGACTGTATATATTTATGTATATGTGTACAGCGAGAACAGTACTCAAGCTCCCAAAAGTAAGCACCTTCCTGAGATCATCATATTCGCTACAATCAAGCTTCTGTTCATTGTAGCGCGTCATAACCACACGTCTTCATAACTGTCGTCAACAATGCTACCTTCATCTGCTTGCAGGACGCTACAGGACATATCAACGTGGAACGAAGTGCTTTGGGGCATGACTGTAGATATTTACGTATATGTGTACGGCGCCATAAGTCCTCAAGCTCCCAGATGTGAGCTCTTGCGTGATGTCATCACATTCGCTACACTGAAGGCTTTTTTACGCTGTAGCGCGTCATGACCACACGTCCTCGTAATGGACGTCAACAATGCTACCTTCATCTGCTTACAGGGCGATGTGGCACCTTTCGGCATGCAACGAAGACCCTTGGGAGAAGACTGTATATATTTATGTATATGTGTACAGCGACAACAGTACCCAAGCTCCCAAATGTAAGTACTTTCCTGAGATCATCATGTTCGCTACAATCAAGCTGCTGTTCATTGTAGCGCGTCATAACCACACGTCTTCATAACTGTCGTCAACAATGCTACCTTCATCTGCTTGCAGGACGCTACAGGACATATCAACGTGGAACGAAGTGCTTTGGGGCATGACTGTAGATATTTACGTATATGTGTACGGCGCCATAAGTCATCAAGCTCCCAGATGTGAGCTCTTGCGTGATGTCATCACATTCGCTACACTGAAGGCTTTTTTACGCTGTAGCGCGTCATGACCACACGTCCTCGTAATGGACGTCAACAATGCTACCTTCATCTGCTTACAGGGCGCTGTGGCACCTTTCGGCATGCAACGAAGACCCTTGGGAGAAGACTGTATATATTTATGTATATGTGTACAGCGACAACAGTACCCAAGCTCCCAAATGTAAGTACTTTCCTGAGATCATCATGTTCGCTACAATCAAGCTGCTGTTCATTGTAGCGCGTCATAACCACACGTCTTCATAACTGTCGTCAACAATTCTACCTTCATCTGCTTGCAGGACGCTGCAGGACATATCAACGTGCAACGAAGTGCTTTGGGGCATGACTGTACATATTTACGTATGTGTGTACGGCGCCATAAGTCCTCAAGCTCCCAGATGTGAGCACTTGCGTAATGTCATCACATTCGCTACACTCAAGGCTTTTTTAAGCTGTAGCGCGTCATGACCACACGTCCTCGTAATGAACGTCAACAATGCTACCTTCATCTGGTTGCAGGGCGCTACGGCACCTTTCGGCATGCAACGAAGCCCTTGGGAGAAGACTGTATATATTTATGTATATGTGTACAGCGACAACAGTACCCAAGCTCCCAAATGTAAGCACTTTCCTGTGATCATCATATTCGCTACAATCAAGGCTGCTGTTCATTCTAGCGCGTCATAACCACACGTCTTCATAACTGTCCTCAAAATGCTACCTTCATCTGCATGCAGGACGCTGCAGGATATACCAGCGTGGAACGAAGTGGGTTGGGGCATGACTGTACATATTTATGTATCTGTGTACGGCGCCATAAGTCCTCAAGCTCCCAGATGTGAGCACTTGCGTGATGTCATCACATTCGCTACACTGAAGGCTTTTTTACGCTGTAGCGCGTCATGACCACACGTCCTCGTAATGGACGTCAACAATGCTACGTTCATCTGCTTACAGGGCGCTGTGGCACCTTTCGGCATGCAACGAAGACCCTTGGGAGAAGACTGTATATATTTATGTATATGTGTACAGCGACAACAGTACCCAAGCTCCCAAATGTAAGCACTTTCCTGTGATCATCATATTCGCTACAATCAAGGCTGCTGTTCATTCTAGCGCGTCATAACCACACGTCTTCATAACTGTCCTCAAAATGCTACCTTCATCTGCATGCAGGACGCTGCAGGATATACCGGCGTGGAACGAAGTGCTTTGGGGCATGACTGTACATATGTATATGTGTATGGCGCCATAAGTCCTCAGGCTCCTAGATGTGAGCACTTGCGTAATGTCATCACATTCGCTACACTCAAGGCTTTTTTAAGCTGTAGCGCGTCATGACCACACGTCCTCGTAATGAACGTCAACAATGCTACCTTCATCTGGTTGCAGGGCGCTGCGGCACCTTTCAGCATGCAACGAAGTCCTTTGGGAGAAGACTGTATATATTTATGTATATGTGTACAGCGACAACAGTACTCAAGCTCCCAAATGTAAGCACCTTCCTGAGATCATCATATTCGCTACAATCAAGCTGCTGTTCATTGTGGCGCGTCATAACCACACGTCTTCATAACTGTCAACAATGCTACCTTCATCTGCATGCAGGACGCTGCAGGACATACCAGCGTGGAACGAAGTGGGTTGGGGCATGACTGTACATATTTATGTATCTGTGTACGGCGCCATAAGTCCTCAAGCTCCCAGATGTGAGCACTTGCGTGATGTCATCACATTCGCTACACTCAAGGCTGTTTAAAGCTGTAGCGCGTCATTACCACACGTCCGCGTAATGGACGTCAACAATGCTAACTTCATCTGGTTACAGGGCGCTGTGGCACCTTTCGGCATGCAACGAAGTCTCTTGGGAGAAGACTGTATATAGTTATGTATATGTGTAAAGCGACAACAGTACCCAAGCTCCCAAATGTAAGTACTTTCCTGAGATCATCATATTCGCTACAATCAAGGCTGCTGTTCATTGTAGCATGTCATAACCACACGTCTTCATAACTGTCGTCAACTATGAAACCTTCATCTGCTTGCAGGACGCTGCAGGACATATCAACGTGGAACGAAGTGCTTTGGGGCATGACTGTACATATTTACGTATATGTGTACGGCGCCATAAGTCCTCAAGCTCCCAGATGTGAGCTCTTGCGTGATGTCATCACATTCGCTACACTGAAGGCTTTTTTACTCTGTAGCGCGTCATGACCACACGTCCTCGTAATGGACGTCAACAATGCTACCTTCATCTGGTTGCAGGGCGCTGCGGCACCTTTCAGCATGCAACCAAGTCCTTTGGGAGAAGACTGTATATATTTATGTATATGTGTACAGCGAGAACAGTACTCAAGCTCCCAAAAGTAAGCGCCTTCCTGAGATCATCATATTCGCTACAATCAAGCTTCTGTTCATTGTAGCGCGTCATAACCACACGTCTTCATGACTGTCGTCAACAATGCTACCTTCATCTGCTTGCAGGACGCTACAGGACATATCAACGTGGAACGAAGTGCTTTGGGGCATGACTGTAGATATTTACGTATATGTGTACGGCGCCATAAGTCCTCAAGCTCCCAGATGTGAGCTCTTGCGTGATGTCATCACATTCGCTACACTGAAGGCTTTTTTACGCTGTAGCGCGTCATGACCACACGTCCTCGTAATGGACGTCAACAATGCTACCTTCATCTGCTTACAGGGCGCTGTGGCACCTTTCGGCATTCAACGAAGACCCTTGGGAGAAGACTGTATATATTTATGTATATGTGTACAGCGACAACAGTACCCAAGCTCCCAAATGTAAGTACTTTCCTGAGATCATCATGTTCGCTACAATCAAGCTGCTGTTCATTGTAGCGCGTCATAACCACACGTCTTCATAACTGTCGTCAACAATGCTACCTTCATCTGCTTGCAGGACGCTGCAGGACATATCAACGTGCAACGAAGTGCTTTGGGGCATGACTGTACATATTTACGTATATGTGTACGGCGCCATATGTCCTCAAGCTCCCAGATGTGAGCACTTGCGTAATGTCATCACATTCGCTACACTCAAGGCTTATTTAAGCTGTAGCGCCTCAAGACCACACGTCCTCGTAATGGACGTCAACAATGCTACGTTCATCTGCTTACAGGGCGCTGTGGCACCTTTCGGCATGCAACGAAGACCCTTGGGAGAAGACTGTATATATTTATGTATATGTGTACAGCGACAACAGTACCCAAGCTCCCAAATGTAAGCACTTTCCTGTGATCATCATATTCGCTACAATCAAGGCTGCTGTTCATTCTAGCGCGTCATAACCACACGTCTTCATAACTGTCCTCAAAATGCTACCTTCATCTGCATGCAGGACGCTGCAGGATATACCGGCGTGGAACGAAGTGCTTTGGGGCATGACTGTACATATGTATATGTGTATGGCGCCATAAGTCCTCAGGCTCCTAGATGTGAGCACTTGCGTAATGTCATCACATTCGCTACACTCAAGGCTTTTTTAAGCTGTAGCGCGTCATGACCACACGTCCTCGTAATGAACGTCAACAATGCTACCTTCATCTGGTTGCAGGGCGCTGCGGCACCTTTCAGCATGCAACGAAGTCCTTTGGGAGAAGACTGTATATATTTATGTATATGTGTACAGCGACAACAGTACTCAAGCTCCCAAATGTAAGCACCTTCCTGAGAACATCATATTCGCTACAATCAAGCTGCTGTTCATTGTGGCGCGTCATAACCACACGTCTTCATAACTGTCAACAATGCTACCTTCATCTGCATGCAGGACGCTGCAGGACATACCAGCGTGGAACGAAGTGGGTTGGGGCATGACTGTACATATTTATGTATCTGTGTACGGCGCCATAAGTCCTCAAGCTCCCAGATGTGAGCACTTGCGTGATGTCATCACATTCGCTACACTCAAGGCTGTTTAAAGCTGTAGCGCGTCATTACCACACGTCCGCGTAATGGACGTCAACAATGCTAACTTCATCTGGTTACAGCGCGCTGTGGCACCTTTCGGCATGCAACGAAGTCTCTTGGGAGAAGACTGTATATATTTATGTATATGTGTAAAGCGACAACAGTACCCAAGCTCCCAAATGTAAGTACTTTCCTGAGATCATCATATTCGCTACAATCAAGGCTGCTGTTCATTGTAGCATGTCATAACCACACGTCTTCATAACTGTCGTCAACTATGAAACCTTCATCTGCTTGCAGGACGCTGCAGGACATATCAACGTGGAACGAAGTGCTTTGGGGCATGACTGTACATATTTACGTATATGTGTACGGCGCCATAAGTCCTCAAGCTCCCAGATGTGAGCTCTTGCGTGATGTCATCACATTCGCTACACTGAAGGCTTTTTTACTCTGCAGCGCGTCATGACCACACGTTCTCGTAATGGACGTCAACAATGCTACCTTCATCTGGTTGCAGGGCGCTGCGGCACCTTTCAGCATGCAACCAAGTCCTTTGGGAGAAGACTGTATATATTTATGTATATGTGTACAGCGAGAACAGTACTCAAGCTCCCAAAAGTAAGCACCTTCCTGAGATCATCATATTCGCTACAATCAAGCTTCTGTTCATTGTAGCGCGTCATAACCACACGTCTTCATAACTGTCGTCAACAATGCTACCTTCATCTGCTTGCAGGACGCTACAGGACATATCAACGTGGAACGAAGTGCTTTGGGGCATGACTGTAGATATTTACGTATATGTGTACGGCGCCATAAGTCCTCAAGCTCCCAGATGTGAGCTCTTGCGTGATGTCATCACATTCGCTACACTGAAGGCTTTTTTACGCTGTAGCGCGTCATGACCACACGTCCTCGTAATGGACGTCAACAATGCTACCTTCATCTGCTTACAGGGCGATGTGGCACCTTTCGGCATGCAACGAAGACCCTTGGGAGAAGACTGTATATATTTATGTATATGTGTACAGCGACAACAGTACCCAAGCTCCCAAATGTAAGTACTTTCCTGAGATCATCATGTTCGCTACAATCAAGCTGCTGTTCATTGTAGCGCGTCATAACCACACGTCTTCATAACTGTCGTCAACAATGCTACCTTCATCTGCTTGCAGGACGCTGCAGGACATATCAACGTGCAACGAAGTGCTTTGGGGCATGACTGTACATATTTACGTATATGTGTACGGCGCCATAAGTCCTCAAGCTCCCAGATGTGAGCACTTGCGTAATGTCATCACATTCGCTACACTCAAGGCTTTTTTAAGCTGTAGCGCGTCATGACCACACGTCCTCGTAATGAACGTCAACAATGCTACCTTCATCTGGTTGCAGGGCGCTGTGGCACCTTTCGGCATGCAACGAAGACCCTTGGGAGAAGACTGTATATATTTATGTATATGTGTACAGCGACAACAGTACCCAAGCTCCCAAATGTAAGTACTTTCCTGAGATCATCAAGTTCGCTACAATCAAGCTGCTGTTCATTGTAGCGCGTCATAACCACACGTCTTCATAACTGTCGTCAACAATGCTACCTTCATCTGCTTGCAGGACGCTGCAGGACATATCAACGTGCAACGAAGTGCTTTGGGGCATGACTGTACATATTTACGTATATGTGTACGGCGCCATAAGTCCTCAAGCTCCCAGATGTGAGCACTTGCGTAATGTCATCACATTCGCTACACTCAAGGCTTTTTTAAGCTGTAGCGCGTCAAGACCACACGTCCTCGTAATGGACGTCAACAATGCTACGTTCATCTGCTTACAGGGCGCTGTGGCACCTTTCGGCATGCAACGAAGACCCTTGGGAGAAGACTGTATATATTTATGTATGTGTACAGCGACAACAGTACCCAAGCTCCCAAATGTAAGCACTTTCCTGTGATCATCATATTCGCTACAATCAAGGCTGCTGTTCATTCTAGCGCGTCATAACCACACGTCTTCATAACTGTCCTCAAAATGCTACCTTCATCTGCGTGCAGGACGCTGCAGGATATACCGGCGTGGAACGAAGTGCTTTGGGGCATGACTGTACATATGTATATGTGTATGGCGCCATAAGTCCTCAGGCTCCTAGATGTGAGCACTTGCGTAATGTCATCACATTCGCTACACTCAAGGCTTTTTTAAGCTGTAGCGCGTCATGACCACACGTCCTCGTAATGAACGTCAACAATGCTACCTTCATCTGGTTGCAGGGCGCTGCGGCACCTTTCAGCATGCAACGAAGTCCTTTGGGAGAAGACTGTATATATTTATGTATATGTGTACAGCGACAACAGTACTCAAGCTCCCAAATGTAAGCACCTTCCTGAGATCATCATATTCGCTACAATCAAGCTGCTGTTCATTGTGGCGCGTCATAACCACACGTCTTCATAACTGTCAACAATGCTACCTTCATCTGCATGCAGGACGCTGCAGGACATACCAGCGTGGAACGAAGTGGGTTGGGGCATGACTGTACATATTTATGTGTCTGTGTACGGCGCCATAAGTCCTCAAGCTCCCAGATGTGAGCACTTGCGTGATGTCATCACATTCGCTACACTCAAGGCTGTTTAAAGCTTTAGCGCGTCATTACCACACGTCCGCGTAATGGACGTCAACAATGCTAACTTCATCTGGTTACAGGGCGCTGTGGCACCTTTCGGCATGCAACGAAGTCTCTTGGGAGAAGACTGTATATATTTATGTATATGTGTAAAGCGACAACAGTACCCAAGCTCCGAAATGTAAGTACTTTCCTGAGATCATCATATTCGCTACAATCAAGGCTGCTGTTCATTGTAGCATGTCATAACCACACGTCTTCATAACTGTCGTCAACTATGAAACCTTCATCTGCTTGCAGGACGCTGCAGGACATATCAACGTGGAACGAAGTGCTTTGGGGCATGACTGTACATGTACATATTTACGTATATGTGTACGGCGCCATAAGTCCTCAAGCTCCCAGATGTGAGCTCTTGCGTGATGTCATCACATTCGCTACACTGAAGGCTTTTTTACTCTGTAGCGCGTCATGACCACACGTCCTCGTAATGGACGTCAACAATGCTACCTTCATCTGGTTGCAGGGCGCTGCGGCACCTTTCAGCATGCAACCAAGTCCTTTGGGAGAAGACTGTATATATTTATGTATATGTGTACAGCGAGAACAGTACTCAAGCTCCCAAAAGTAAGCACCTTCCTGAGATCATCATATTCGCTACAATCAAGCTTCTGTTCATTGTAGCGCGTCATAACCACACGTCTTCATAACTGTCGTCAACAATGCTACCTTCATCTGCTTGCAGGACGCTGCAGGACATATCAACGTGCAACGAAGTGCTTTGGGGCATGACTGTACATATTTACGTATATGTGTACGGCGCCATAAGTCCTCAAGCTCCCAGATGTGAGCACTTGCGTAATGTCATCACATTCGCAACACTCAAGGCTTTTTTAACCTGTAGCGCGTCATGACCACACGTCCTCGTAATGAACGTCAACAATGCTACCTTCATCTGGTTGCAGGGCGCTACGGCACCTTTCAGCATGCAACGAAGTCCTTTGGGAGAAGACTGTATATATTTATGTATATGTGTACAGCGACAACAGTACTCAAGCTCCCAAATGTAAGCACCTTCCTGAGATCATCATATTCGCTACAATCAAGCTGCTGTTCATTGTGGCGCGTCATAACCACACGTCTTCATAACTGTCAACAATGCTACCTTCATCTGCATGCAGGACGCTGCAGGACATACCAGCGTGGAACGAAGTGGGTTGGGGCATGACTGTACATATTTATGTATCTGTGTACGGCGCCATAAGTCCTCAAGGTCCCAGATGTGAGCACTTGCGTGATGTCATCACATTCGCTACACTCAAGGCTGTTTAAAGCTGTAGCGCGTCATTACCACACGTCCGCGTAATGGACGACAACAATGCTAACTTCATCTGGTTACAGGGCGCTGTGGCACCTTTCGGCATGCAACGAAGTCTCTTGGGAGAAGACTGTATATATTTATGTATATGTGTAAAGCGACAACACTACCCAAGCTCCCAAATGTAAGTACTTTCCTGAGATCATCATATTCGCTACAATCAAGGCTGCTGTTCATTGTAGCATGTCATAACCACACGTCTTCATAACTGTCGTCAACTATGAAACCTTCATCTGCTTGCAGGACGCTGCGGGACATACCAGCATGGAACGAAGTGCTTTGGGGCATGACTCTACATATGTATATGTGTATGGCGCCATAAGTCCTCAAGCTCCTAGATGTGAGCATTTGCGTGATGTCATCGCATTCGCTATACTCGAGGCTTTTTTAAGCTGTAGCGTGTTATGACCACAGGTCCTCGTAATGGACGTCAACAATGTTACCTTCATCTGGTTACAGGGCGCTGTGGCACCTTTCGGGATGCAACGAAGTCCCTTGGGAGGAGGCCGTATATATTTATTTATATGTATACAGCGACAATAGTACTCAAGCTCCGAAATGTAAGTACTTTCCTGAGATCATTATATTCTCTACAATCAAGGCTGCTGTTCATTGTAGCGCGTCATAACCACACGTCTTCGTAACTCTCGTCAACAATGCTACCTTCATCTGCTTGCAGGACGCTGCAGGACATATCAGCGTGGAACGAAGTGCTTTGGGGCATGACTGTACATATTTATGTATATGTGTACGGCGCCATAAGTCCTCAAACTCCTAGATGTGTGCACTTCCGTGATGTCATCACATTCGCTACACTGAAGGCTTTCTTACGCTGTAGCGCGTCATGACCACACGTCCTCGTAATGGACGTCAACAATGCTACCTTCATCTGGTTGCAGGGCGCTGCGGCACCTTTCAGCATGCAACCAAGGCCTTTGGGAGAAGACTGTATATATTTATGTATATGTGTACAGCGAGAACAGTACTCAAGCTCCCAAAAGTAAGCACCTTCCTGAGATCATCATATTCGCTACAATCAAGCTTCTGTTCATTGTAGCGCGTCATAACCACACGTCTTCATAACTGTCGTCAACAATGCTACCTTCATCTGCTTGCAGGACGCTGCAGGACATACCGGCGTGGAACGAAGTGCTTTGGGGCATGACTGTACATATGTATATGTGTATGGCGCCATAAGTCCTCAAGCTCCTAGAAGTGAGCACTTGCGTAATGTCATCACATTCGCTACACTGAAGGCTTTTTTACGCTGTAGCGCGTCATGACCACACGTCCTCGTAATGGACGTCAACAATGCTACCTTCATCTGCTTACAGGGCGCTGTGGCACCTTTCGGCATGCAACGAAGACCCTTGGGAGAAGACTGTATATATTTATGTATATGTGTACAGCGACAACAGTACCCAAGCTCCCAAATGTAAGTACTTTCCTGAGATCATCATGTTCGCTACAATCAAGCTGCTGTTCATTGTAGCGCGTCATAACCACACGTCTTCATAACTGTCGTCAACAATGCTACATTCATCTGCTTGCAGGACGCTGCAGGACATATCAACGTGCAACGAAGTGCTTTGGGGCATGACTGTACATATTTACGTATATGTGTACGGCGCCATAAGTCCTCAAGCTCCCAGATGCGAGCACTTGCGTAATGTCATCACATTCGCTACACTCCAGGCTTTTTTAAGCTGTAGCGCGTCACAACCACACGTCCTCGTAATGAACGTCAACAATGCTACCTTCATCTGGTTGCAGGGCGCTACGGCACCTTTCAGCATGCAACGAAGTCCTTTGGGAGAAGACTGTATATATTTATGTATATGTGTACAGCGACAACAGTACTCAAGCTCCCAAATGTAAGCACCTTCCTGAGATCATCATATTCGCTACAATCAAGCTGCTGTTCATTGTGGCGCGTCATAACCACACGTCTTCATAACTGTCAACAATACTACCTTCATCTGCATGCAGGACGCTGCAGGACATACCGGCGTGGAACGAAGTGCTTTGGGGCATGACTGTACATATGTATATGTGTATGGCGCCATAAGTCCTCAAGCTCCTAGAAGTGAGCACTTGCGTAATGTCATCACATTCGCTACACTCAAGGCTGTTTAAAGCTGTAGCGCGTCATGACCACACGTCCGCGTAATGGACGTCAACAATGCTAACTTCATCTGGTTACAGGGCGCTGTGGCACCTTTCGGCATGCAACGAAGTCTCTTGGGAGAAGACTGTATATATTTATGTATATGTGTAAAGCGACAACAGTACCCAAGCTCCCAAATGTAAGTACTTTCCTGAGATCATCATATTCGCTACAATTAAGGCTGCTGTTCATTGTAGCATGTCATAAGCACACGTCTTCATAACTGTCGTCAACTATGAAACATTCATCTGCTTGCAGGACGCTGCAGGACATGTCAACGTGGAACGAAGAGCTTTCGGGCATGACTGTACATATTTACGTATATGTGTACGGCGCCATAAGTCCTCAAGCTCCCAGATGTGAGCTCTTGCGTGATGTCATCACATTCGCTACACTAAAGGCTTTTTTACACTGTAGCGCGTCATGACCACATGTCCTCGTAATGGACGTCAACAATGCTACCTTCATCTGGTTGCAGGGCACTGCGGCACCTTTCAGCATGCAACCAAGTCCTTTGGGAGAAGACTGTATATATTTATGTATATGTGTACAGCGAGAACAGTACTCAAGCTCCCAAATGTAAGCACCTTCCTGAGATCATCATATTCGCTACAATCAAGCTTCTGTTCATTGTAGCGCGTCATAACCACACGTCTTCATAACTGTCGTGAACAATGCTACCTTCATCTGTTTGCAGGACGCTACAGGACATATCAACGTGGAACGAAGTGCTTTGGGGCATGACTGTACATATTTACGTATATGTGTACGGCGGCATAAGTCCTCAAGCTCTCAGATGTGAGCACTTGCGTGATGTCATCGCATTCGCTACACTCAAGGCTTTTTTACGCTGTAGCGCGTCATGACCACACGTCCTCGTAATGGACGTCAACAATGCTACATTCATCTGTTTACAGGGCGCTGTGGCACCTTTCAGCATGCAACGAAGTCCTTTGGGAGAAGACTGTATATATTTATGTATATGTGTACAGCGACAACAGTACTCAAGCTCCCAAATGTAAGCACCTTCCTGAGATCATCATATTCGCTACAATCAAGCTGCTGTTCATTGTGGCGCGTCATAACCACACGTCTTCATAACTGTCAACAATGCTACCTTCATCTGCATGCAGGACGCTGCAGGACATACCAGCGTGGAACGAAGTGGGTTGGGGCATGACTGTACATATTTATGTGTCTGTGTACGGCGCCATAAGTCCTCAAGCTCCCAGATGTGAGCACTTGCGTGATGTCATCACATTCGCTACACTCAAGGCTGTTTAAAGCTTTAGCGCGTCATTACCACACGTCCGCGTAATGGACGTCAACAATGCTAACTTCATCTGGTTACAGGGCGCTGTGGCACCTTTCGGCATGCAACGAAGTCTCTTGGGAGAAGACTGTATATATTTATGTATATGTGTAAAGCGACAACAGTACCCAAGCTCCGAAATGTAAGTACTTTCCTGAGATCATCATATTCGCTACAATCAAGGCTGCTGTTCATTGTAGCATGTCATAACCACACGTCTTCATAACTGTCGTCAACTATGAAACCTTCATCTGCTTGCAGGACGCTGCAGGACATATCAACGTGGAACGAAGTGCTTTGGGGCATGACTGTACATGTACATATTTACGTATATGTGTACGGCGCCATAAGTCCTCAAGCTCCCAGATGTGAGCTCTTGCGTGATGTCATCACATTCGCTACACTGAAGGCTTTTTTACTCTGTAGCGCGTCATCACCACACGTCCTCGTAATGGACGTCAACAATGCTACCTTCATCTGGTTGCAGGGCGCTGCGGCACCTTTCAGCATGCAACCAAGTCCTTTGGGAGAAGACTGTATATATTTATGTATATGTGTACAGCGAGAACAGTACTCAAGCTCCCAAAAGTAAGCACCTTCCTGAGATCATCATATTCGCTACAATCAAGCTTCTGTTCATTGTAGCGCGTCATAACCACACGTCTTCATAACTGTCGTCAACAATGCTACCTTCATCTGCTTGCAGGACGCTACAGGACATATCAACGTGGAACGAAGTGCTTTGGGGCATGACTGTAGATATTTACGTATATGTGTACGGCGCCATAAGTCCTCAAGCTCCCAGATGTGAGCTCTTGCGTGATGTCATCACATTCGCTACACTGAAGGCTTTTTTACGCTGTAGCGCGTCATGACCACACGTCCTCGTAATGGACGTCAACAATGCTACCTTCATCTGCTTACAGGGCGATGTGGCACCTTTCGGCATGCAACGAAGACCCTTGGGAGAAGACTGTATATATTTATGTATATGTGTACAGCGACAACAGTACCCAAGCTCCCAATTGTAAGTACTTTCCTGAGATCATCATGTTCGCTACAATCAAGCTGCTGTTCATTGTAGCGCGTCATAACCACACGTCTTCATAACTGTCGTCAACAATGCTACCTTCATCTGCTTGCAGGACGCTGCAGGACATATCAACGTGCAACGAAGTGCTTTGGGGCATGACTGTACATATTTACGTATATGTGTACGGCGCCATAAGTCCTCAAGCTCCCAGATGTGAGCACTTGCGTAATGTCATCACATTCGCAACACTCAAGGCTTTTTTAACCTGTAGCGCGTCATGACCACACGTCCTCGTAATGAACGTCAACAATGCTACCTTCATCTGGTTGCAGGGCGCTACGGCACCTTTCAGCATGCAACGAAGTCCTTTGGGAGAAGACTGTATATATTTATGTATATGTGTACAGCGACAACAGTACTCAAGCTCCCAAATGTAAGCACCTTCCTGAGATCATCATATTCGCTACAATCAAGCTGCTGTTCATTGTGGCGCGTCATAACCACACGTCTTCATAACTGTCAACAATGCTACCTTCATCTGCATGCAGGACGCTGCAGGACATACCAGCGTGGAACGAAGTGGGTTGGGGCATGACTGTACATATTTATGTGTCTGTGTACGGCGCCATAAGTCCTCAAGCTCCCAGATGTGAGCACTTGCGTGATGTCATCACATTCGCTACACTCAAGGCTGTTTAAAGCTGTAGCGCGTCATGACCACACGTCCTCGTAATGGACGTCAACAATGCTACCTTCATCTGCTTACAGGGCGATGTGGCACCTTTCGGCATGCAACGAAGACCCTTGGGAGAAGACTGTATATATTTATGTATATGTGTACAGCGACAACAGTACCCAAGCTCCCAAATGTAAGTACTTTCCTGAGATCATCATGTTCGCTACAATCAAGCTGCTGTTCATTGTAGCGCGTCATAACCACACGTCTTCATAACTGTCGTCAACAATGCTACCTTCATCTGCTTGCAGGACGCTGCAGGACATATCAACGTGCAACGAAGTGCTTTGGGGCATGACTGTACATATTTACGTATATGTGTACGGCGCCATAAGTGCTCAAGCTCCCAGATGTGAGCACTTGCGTAATGTCATCACATTCGCTACACTCAAGGCTTTTTTAAGCTGTAGCGCGTCATGACCACACGTCCTCGTAATGAACGTCAACAATGCTACCTTCATCTGGTTGCAGGGCGCTACGGCACCTTTCAGCATACAACGAAGTCCTTTGGGAGAAGACTGTATATATTTATGTATATGTGTACAGCGACAACAGTACTCAAGCTCCCAAATGTAAGCACCTTCCTGAGATCATCATATTCGCTACAATCAAGCTGCTGTTCATTGTGGCGCGTCATAACCACACGTCTTCATAACTGTCAACAATGCTACCTTCATCTGCATGCAGGACGCTGCAGGACATACCAGCGTGGAACGAAGTGGGTTGGGGCATGACTGTACATATTTATGTATCTGTGTACGGCGCCATAAGTCCTCAAGGTCCCAGATGTGAGCACTTGCGTGATGTCATCACATTCGCTACACTCAAGGCTGTTTAAAGCTGTAGCGCGTCATTACCACACGTCCGCGTAATGGACGACAACAATGCTAACTTCATCTGGTTACAGGGCGCTGTGGCACCTTTCGGCATGCAACGAAGTCTCTTGGGAGAAGACTGTATATATTTATGTATATGTGTAAAGCGACAACACTACCCAAGCTCCCAAATGTAAGTACTTTCCTGAGATCATCATATTCGCTACAATCAAGGCTGCTGTTCATTGTAGCATGTCATAACCACACGTCTTCATAACTGTCGTCAACTATGAAACCTTCATCTGCTTGCAGGACGCTGCGGGACATACCAGCATGGAACGAAGTGCTTTGGGGCATGACTCTACATATGTATATGTGTATGGCGCCATAAGTCCTCAAGCTCCTAGATGTGAGCATTTGCGTGATGTCATCGCATTCGCTATACTCGAGGCTTTTTTAAGCTGTAGCGTGTTATGACCACAGGTCCTCGTAATGGACGTCAACAATGCTACCTTCATCTGGTTACAGGGCGCTGTGGCACCTTTCGGGATGCAACGAAGTCCCTTGGGAGGAGGCCGTATATATTTATTTATATGTATACAGCGACAATAGTACTCAAGCTCCGAAATGTAAGTACTTTCCTGAGATCATTATATTCTCTACAATCAAGGCTGCTGTTCATTGTAGCGCGTCATAACCACACGTCTTCGTAACTCTCGTCAACAATGCTACCTTCATCTGCTTGCAGGACGCTGCAGGACATATCAGCGTGGAACGAAGTGCTTTGGGGCATGACTGTACATATTTATGTATATGTGTACGGCGCCATAAGTCCTCAAACTCCTAGATGTGTGCACTTCCGTGATGTCATCACATTCGCTACACTGAAGGCTTTCTTACGCTGTAGCGCGTCATGACCACACGTCCTCGTAATGGACGTCAACAATGCTACCTTCATCTGCTTACAGGGCGCTGTGGCACCTTTCGGCATGCAACGAAGACCCTTGGGAGAAGACTGTATATATTTATGTATATGTGTACAGCGACAACAGTACCCAAGCTCCCAAATGTAAGTACTTTCCTGAGATCATCATGTTCGCTACAATCAAGCTGCTGTTCATTGTAGCGCGTCATAACCACACGTCTTCATAACTGTCGTCAACAATGCTACATTCATCTGCTTGCAGGACGCTGCAGGACATATCAACGTGCAACGAAGTGCTTTGGGGCATGACTGTACATATTTACGTATATGTGTACGGCGCCATAAGTCCTCAAGCTCCCAGATGCGAGCACTTGCGTAATGTCATCACATTCGCTACACTCCAGGCTTTTTTAAGCTGTAGCGCGTCACAACCACACGTCCTCGTAATGAACGTCAACAATGCTACCTTCATCTGGTTGCAGGGCGCTACGGCACCTTTCAGCATGCAACGAAGTCCTTTGGGAGAAGACTGTATATATTTATGTATATGTGTACAGCGACAACAGTACTCAAGCTCCCAAATGTAAGCACCTTCCTGAGATCATCATATTCGCTACAATCAAGCTGCTGTTCATTGTGGCGCGTCATAACCACACGTCTTCATAACTGTCAACAATACTACCTTCATCTGCATGCAGGACGCTGCAGGACATACCGGCGTGGAACGAAGTGCTTTGGGGCATGACTGTACATATGTATATGTGTATGGCGCCATAAGTCCTCAAGCTCCTAGAAGTGAGCACTTGCGTAATGTCATCACATTCGCTACACTCAAGGCTGTTTAAAGCTGTAGCGCGTCATGACCACACGTCCGCGTAATGGACGTCAACAATGCTAACTTCATCTGGTTACAGGGCGCTGTGGCACCTTTCGGCATGCAACGAAGTCTCTTGGGAGAAGACTGTATATATTTATGTATATGTGTAAAGCGACAACAGTACCCAAGCTCCCAAATGTAAGTACTTTCCTGAGATCATCATATTCGCTACAATTAAGGCTGCTGTTCATTGTAGCATGTCATAAGCACACGTCTTCATAACTGTCGTCAACTATGAAACATTCATCTGCTTGCAGGACGCTGCAGGACATGTCAACGTGGAACGAAGAGCTTTCGGGCATGACTGTACATATTTACGTATATGTGTACGGCGCCATAAGTCCTCAAGCTCCCAGATGTGAGCTCTTGCGTGATGTCATCACATTCGCTACACTAAAGGCTTTTTTACACTGTAGCGCGTCATGACCACATGTCCTCGTAATGGACGTCAACAATGCTACCTTCATCTGGTTGCAGGGCACTGCGGCACCTTTCAGCATGCAACCAAGTCCTTTGGGAGAAGACTGTATATATTTATGTATATGTGTACAGCGAGAACAGTACTCAAGCTCCCAAATGTAAGCACCTTCCTGAGATCATCATATTCGCTACAATCAAGCTTCTGTTCATTGTAGCGCGTCATAACCACACGTCTTCATAACTGTCGTGAACAATGCTACCTTCATCTGTTTGCAGGACGCTACAGGACATATCAACGTGGAACGAAGTGCTTTGGGGCATGACTGTACATATTTACGTATATGTGTACGGCGGCATAAGTCCTCAAGCTCTCAGATGTGAGCACTTGCGTGATGTCATCGCATTCGCTACACTCAAGGCTTTTTTACGCTGTAGCGCGTCATGACCACACGTCCTCGTAATGGACGTCAACAATGCTACATTCATCTGTTTACAGGGCGCTGTGGCACCTTTCGGCATGCAACGAAGACCCTTGGGAGAAGACTGTATATATTTATGTATATGTGTACAGCGAGAACAGTACTCAAGCTCCCAAATGTAAGCGCCTTCCTGAGATCATCATATTCGCTACAATCAAGGCTGCTGTTCATTCTAGCGCGTCATAACCACACGTCTTCATAACTGTCCTCAACAATGCTACCTTCATCTGCATGCAGGACGCTGCAGGACATACCAGCGTGGAACGAAGTGCTTTGGGGCATGACTGTACATATTTACGTATATGTGTACGGCGCCATAAGTCCTCAAGCTCCCAGATGTGAGCTCTTGCGTGATGTCATCACATTCGCTACACTGAAGGCTTTTTACGCTGTAGCGCGTCATGACCAGACGTCCTCGTAATGGACGACTACAATGCTACCTTCATCTGGTTGCAAGGCGCTGCGGCACCTTTCGGCATGCAACGAAGTCCTTTGGGAGAAACTGTATATATTTATGTATATGTGTACAGCGACATGAGTACCCAAGCTCCCAAATGTAAGCACTTTCCTGTGATCATCATATTCGCTACAATCGAGGCTGCTGTTCATTCTAGCGCGTCATAACCACACGTCTTCATAACTGTCCTCAAAATGCTACCTTCATGTGCATGCAGGACGCTGCAGGACATACCGGCGTGGAACGAAGTGCTTTGGGGCATGACTGTACATATGTATATGTGTATGGCGCCATAAGTCCTCAAGCTCCTAGATGTGAGCACTTGCGTAATGTCATCACATTCGCTACACTCAAGGCTTTTTTATGCTGTAGCGCGTCACGACCACACGACCTCGTAATGAACGTCAACAATGCTACCTTCATCTGGTTGCAGGGCGCTGCGGCACCTTTCAGCATGCAACGAAGTCCTTTGGGAGAAGACTGTATATATTTATGTATATGTGTACAGCGACAACACTACTCAAGCTCCCAAATGTAAGCACCTTCCAGAGATCATCAGATTCGCTACAATCAAGCTGCTGTTCATTGTGGCGCGTCATAACCACACGTCGTCATAACTGTCAACAATGCTACCTTCATCTGCATGCAGGACGCTGCAGGACATACCAGCGTGGAACGAAGTGGGTTGGGGCATGACTGTACATATTTATGTATCTGTGTACGGCGCCATAAGTCCTCAAGCTCCCAGATGTGAGCACTTGCGTGATGTCATCACATTCGCTACATTTAAGGCTGTTTAAAGCTGTAGCGCGTCATGACCACACGTCCGTGTAATGGACGTCAACAATGCTAACTTCATCTGGTTACAGGGCGCTGTGGCACCTTTCGGCATGCAACGAAGTCTCTTGGGAGAAGACTGTATATATTTATGTATATGTGTACAGCGACAACAGTACTCAAGCTCCCAAATGTAAGCACCTTCCTGAGATCATCATATTCGCTACAATCAAGCTGCTGTTCATTGTGGCGCGTCATAACCACACGTCTTCATAACTGTCAACAATGCTACCTTCATCTGCATGCAGGACGCTGCAGGACATACCAGCGTGGAAAGAAGTGGGTTGGGGCATGACTGTACATATTTATGTATCTGTGTACGGCGCCATAAGTCCTCAAGCTCCCAGATGTGAGCACTTACGTGATGTCATCACATTCGCTACACTGAAGGCTTTTTTACGCTGTAGCGCGTCATGACCACACGTCCTCGTAATGGACGTCAACAATGCTACGTTCATCTGCTTACAGGGCGCTGTGGCACCTTTCGGCATGCAACGAAGACCCTTGGGAGAAGACTGTATATATTTATGTATGTGTGTACAGCGACAACAGTACCCAAGCTCCCAAATGTAAGCACTTTCCTGTGATCATCATATTCGCTACAATCAAGGCTGCTGTTCATTCTAGCGCGTCATTACCACACGTCTTCATAACTGTCCTCAAAATGCTACCTTCATCTGCATGCAGGACGCTGCAGGACATACCGGCGTGGAACGAAGTGCTTTGGGGCATGACTGTACATATGTATATGTGTATGGGGCCATAAGTCCTCAAGCTCCTAGATGTGAGCACTTGCGTAATGTCATCACATTCGCTACACTCAAGGCTTTTTTAAGCTGTAGCGCGTCATGACCACACGTCCTCGTAATGAACGTCAACAATGCTACCTTCATCTGGTTGCAGGGCGCTGCGGCACCTTTCAGCATGCAACGAAGTCCTTTGTGAGAAGACTGTATATATTTATGTATATGTGTACAGCGACAACAGTACTCAAGCTCCCAAATGTAAGCACCTTCCTGAGATCATCATATTCGCTACAATCAAGCTGCTGTTCATTGTGGCGCGTCATAACCACACCTCGTCATAACTGTCAACAATGCTACCTTCATCTGCATGCAGGACGCTGCAGGACATAACACACCTCGTCATAACTGTCAACAATGCTACCTTCATCTGCATGCAGGACGCTGCAGGACATACCAGCGTGGAACGATGTGGGTTGGGGCATGACTGTACATATTTATGTATCTGTGTACGGCGCCATAAGTCCTCAAGCTCCCAGATGTGAGCACTTGCGTGATGTCATCACATTCGCTACACTCAAGGCTGTTTAAAGCTGTAGCGCGTCATTACCACACGTCCGCGTAATGGACGAAGACAATGCTAACTTCATCTGGTTACAGGGCGCTGTGGCACCTTTCAGCATGCAACGAAGTCTCTTGGGAGAAGACTGTATATATTTATGTATATGTGTAAAGCGACAACACTACCCATGCTCCCAAATGTAAGTACTTTCCTGAGATCATCATATTCGCTACAATCAAGGCTGCTGTTCATTGTAGCATGTCATAACCACACGTCTTCATAACTGTCGTCAACTATGAAACCTTCATCTGCTTGCAGGACGCTGCGGGACATACCAGCATGGAACGAAGTGCTTTGGGGCATGACTCTACATATGTATATGTGTATGGCGCCATAAGTCCTCAAGCTCCTAGATGTGAGCATTTGCGTGATGTCATCGCATTCGCTATACTCGAGGCTTTTTTAAGCTGTAGCGTGTTATGACCACAGGTCCTCGTAATGGACGTCAACAATGCTACCTTCATCTGGTTACAGGGCGCTGTGGCACCTTTCGGGATGCAACGAAGTCCCTTGGGAGGAGGCCGTATATATTTATTTATATGTATACAGCGACAATAGTACTCAAGCTCCGAAATGTAAGTACTTTCCTGAGATCATTATATTCTCTACAATCAAGGCTGCTGTTCATTGTAGCGCGTCATAACCACACGTCTTCGTAACTCTCGTCAACAATGCTACCTTCATCTGCTTGCAGGACGCTGCAGGACATATCAGCGTGGAACGAAGTGCTTTGGGGCATGACTGTACATATTTATGTATATGTGTACGGCGCCATAAGTCCTCAAACTCCTAGATGTGTGCACTTCCGTGATGTCATCACATTCGCTACACTGAAGGCTTTCTTACGCTGTAGCGCGTCATGACCACACGTCCTCGTAATGGACGTCAACAATGCTACCTTCATCTGGTTGCAGGGCGCTGCGGCACCTTTCAGCATGCAACCAAGTCCTTTGGGAGAAGACTGTATATATTTATGTATATGTGTACAGCGAGAACAGTACTCAAGCTCCCAAAAGTAAGCACCTTCCTGAGATCATCATATTCGCTACAATCAAGCTTCTGTTCATTGTAGCGCGTCATAACCACACGTCTTCATAACTGTCGTCAACAATGCTACCTTCATCTGCTTGCAGGACGCTGCAGGACATACCGGCGTGGAACGAAGTGCTTTGGGGCATGACTGTACATATGTATATGTGTATGGCGCCATAAGTCCTCAAGCTCCTAGAAGTGAGCACTTGCGTAATGTCATCACATTCGCTACACTGAAGGCTTTTTTACGCTGTAGCGCGTCATGACCACACGTCCTCGTAATGGACGTCAACAATGCTACCTTCATCTGCTTACAGGGCGCTGTGGCACCTTTCGGCATGCAACGAAGACCCTTGGGAGAAGACTGTATATATTTATGTATATGTGTACAGCGACAACAGTACCCAAGCTCCCAAATGTAAGTACTTTCCTGAGATCATCATGTTCGCTACAATCAAGCTGCTGTTCATTGTAGCGCGTCATAACCACACGTCTTCATAACTGTCGTCAACAATGCTACCTTCATCTGCTTGCAGGACGCTGCAGGACATATCAACGTGCAACGAAGTGCTTTGGGGCATGACTGTACATATTTACGTATATGTGTACGGCGCCATAAGTCCTCAAGCTCCCAGATGCGAGCACTTGCGTAATGTCATCACATTCGCTACACTCAAGGCTTTTTTAAGCTGTAGCGCGTCATGACCACACGTCCTCGTAATGAACGTCAACAATGCTACCTTCATCTGGTTGCAGGGCGCTACGGCACCTTTCAGCATGCAACGAAGTCCTTTGGGAGAAGACTGTATATATTTATGTATATGTGTACAGCGACAACAGTACTCAAGCTCCCAAATGTAAGCACCTTCCTGAGATCATCATATTCGCTACAATCAAGCTGCTGTTCATTGTGGCGCGTCATAACCACACGTCTTGATAACTGTCAACAATGCTACTTTCATCTGCATGCAGGACGCTGCAGGACATACCAGCGTGGATCGAAGTGGGTTGGGGCATCACTGTACATATTTATGTATCTGTGTACGGCGCCATAAGTCCTCAAGCTCCCAGATGTGAGCACTTGCGTGATGTCATCACATTCGCTACACTCAAGGCTGTTTAAAGCTGTAGCGCGTCATGACCACACGTCCGCGTAATGGACGTCAACAATGCTAACTTCATCTGGTTACAGGGCGCTGTGGCACCCTTCGGCATGCAATGAAGTCTCTTGGGAGAAGACTGTATATATTTATGTATATGTGTAAAGCGACAACAGTACCCAAGCTCCCAAATGTAAGTACTTTCCTGAGATCATCATATTCGCTACAATTAAGGCTGCTGTTCATTGTAGCATGTCATAACCACACGTCTTCATAACTGTCGTCAACTATGAAACCTTCATCTGCTTGCAGGACGCTGCAGGACATGTCAACGTGGAACGAAGTGCTTTGGGGCATGACTGTACATATTTACGTATATGTGTACGGCGCCATAAGTCCTCAAGCTCCCAGATGTGAGCTCTTGCGTGATGTCATCACATTCGCTACACTAAAGGCTTTTTTACGCTGTAGCGCGTCATGACCACATGTCCTCGTAATGGACGTCAACAATGCTACCTTCATCTGGTTGCAGGGCACTGCAGCACCTTTCAGCATGCAACCAAGTCCTTTGGGAGAAGACTGTATATATTTATATATATGTGTACAGCGAGAACAGTAGTCAAGCTCCCAAATGTAAGCACCTTCCTGAGATCATCATATTCGCTACAATCAAGCTTCTGTTCATTGTAGCGCGTCATAACCACACGTCTTCATAACTGTCGTGAACAATGCTACCTTCATCTGTTTGCAGGACGCTACAGGACCTATCAACGTGGAACGAAGTGCTTTGGGGCATGACTGTACATATTTACGTATATGTGTACGGCGGCATAAGTCCTCAAGCTCTCAGATGTGAGCACTTGCGTGGTGTCATCGCATTCGCTACACTCAAGGCTTTTTTACGCTGTAGCGCGTCATGACCACACGTCCTCGTAATGGACGTCAACAATGCTACATTCATCTGTTTACAGGGCGCTGTGGCACCTTTCGGCATGCAACGAAGACCCTTGGGAGAAGACTGTATATATTTATGTATATGTGTACAGCGAGAACAGTACTCAAGCTCCCAAATGTAAGCACCTTCCTGAGATCATCATATTCGCTACAATCAAGGCTGCTGTTCATTCTAGCGCGTCATAACCACACGTCTTCATAACTGTCCTCAACAATGCTACCTTCATCTGCATGCAGGACGCTGCAGGACATACCAGCGTGGAACGAAGTGCTTTGGGGCATGACTGTACATATTTACGTATATGTGTACGGCGCCATAAGTCCTCAAGCTCCCAGATGTGAGCTCTTGCGTGATGTCATCACATTCGCTACACTGAAGGCTTTTTACGCTGTAGCGCGTCATGACCAGACGTCCTCGTAATGGACGACTACAATGCTACCTTCATCTGGTTGCAAGGCGCTGCGGCACCTTTCGGCATGCAACGAAGTCCTTTGGGAGAAACTGTATATATTTATGTATATGTGTACAGCGACAAGAGTACCCAAGCTCCCAAATGTAAGCACTTTCCTGTGATCATCATATTCGCTACAATCAAGGCTGCTGTTCATTCTAGCGCGTCATAACCACACGTCTTCATAACTGTCCTCAAAATGCTACCTTCATGTGCATGCAGGACGCTGCAGGACATACCGGCGTGGAACGAAGTGCTTTGGGGCATGACTGTACATATGTATATGTGTATGGCGCCATAAGTCCTCAAGCTCCTAGATGTGAGCACTTGCGTAATGTCATCACATTCGCTACACTCAAGGCTTGTTTAAGCTGTAGCGCGTCATGACCACACGTCCTCGTAATGAACGTCAACAATGCTACCTTCATCTGGTTGCAGGGCGCTGCAGCACCTTTCAGCATGCAACGAAGTCCTTTGGGAGAAGACTGTATATATTTATGTATATGTGTACAGCGACAACACTACTCAAGCTCCCAAATGTAAGCACCTTCCAGAGATCATCAGATTCGCTACAATCAAGCTGCTGTTCATTGTAGCGCATCATAACCACACGTCGTCATAACTGTCAACAATGCTACCTTCATCTGCATGCAGGACGCTGCAGGACATACCAGCGTGGAACGAAGTGGGTTGGGGCATGACTGTACATATTTATGTATCTGTGTACGGCGCCGTAAGTCCTCAAGCTCCCAGATGTGAGCACTTGCGTGATGTCATCACATTCGCTACACTCAAGGCTGTTTAAAGCTGTAGCGCGTCATGACCACACGTCCGTGTAATGGACGTCAACAATGCTAACTTCATCTGGTTACAGGGCGCTGTGGCACTTTCGGCATGCAACGAAGTCTCTTGGGAGAAGACTGTATATATTTATGTATATGTGTAAAGCGACAACAGTACCCAAGCTCCCAAATGTAAGTACTTTCCTGAGATCATCATATTCGCTACAATCAAGGCTGCTGTTCATTGTAGCATGTCATAACCACACGTTTTCATAACTGTCGTCAACCATGAAACCTTCATCTGCTTGCAGGACGCTGCAGGATATATCAACGTGGAACGAAGTGCTTTGGGGCATGACTGTACATATATGCGTATATGTGTACGGCGCCATAAGTCCTCAAGCTCCCAGATGTGAGCTCTTGCGTGATGTCATCACATTCGCTACACTGAAGGCTTTTTTACGCTGTAGCGCGTCATGACCACATGTCCTCGTAATGGACGTCAACAATGCTACCTTCATCTGGTTGCAGGGCGCTGCGGCACCTTTCAGCATGCAACCAAGTGTTTTGGGAGAAGACTGTATATATTTATGTATATGTGTACAGCGAGAACAGTACTCAAGCTCCCAAATGTAAGCACCTTCCTGAGATCATCATATTCGCTACAATCAAGCTGCTGTTCATTGTGGGGCGTCATAACCACACGTCTTGATAACTGTCAACAATGCTACTTTCATCTGCATGCAGGACGCTGCAGGACATACCAGCGTGGATCGAAGTGGGTTGGGGCATGACTGCACATATTTATGTATCTGTGTACGGCGCCATAAGTCCTCAAGCTCCCAGATGTGAGCACTTGCGTGATGTCATCACATTCGCTACACTCAAGGCTGTTTAAAGCTGTAGCGCGTCATGACCACACGTCCGCGTAATGGACGTCAACAATGCTAACTTCATCTGGTTACAGGGCGCTGTGGCACCTTTCGGCATGCAACGAAGTCTCTTGGGAGAAGACTGTATATATTTATGTATATCTGTAAAGCGACAACAGTACCCAAGCTCCCAAATGTAAGTACTTTCCTGAGATCATCATATTCGCTACAATTAAGGCTGCTGTTCATTGTAGCATGTCATAACCACACGTCTTCATAACTGTCGTCAGCTATGAAACCTTCATCTGTTTCTAGGACGCTGCAGGACATGTCAACGTGGAACGAAGTGCTTTGGGGCATGACTGTACATATTTACGTATATGTGTACGGCGCCATAAGTCCTCAAGCTCCCAGATGTGAGCTCTTGCGTGATGTCATCACATTCGCTACACTGAAGGCTTTTTTACGCTGTAGCGCGTCATGACCACATGTCCTCGTAATGGACGTCAACAATGCTACCTTCATCTGGTTGCAGGGCACTGCGGCACCTTTCAGCATGCAACCAAGTCCTTTGGGAGAAGACTGTATATATTTATGTATATGTGTACAGCGAGAACAGTACTCAAGCTCCCAAATGTAAGCACCTTCCTGAGATCATCATATTCGCTACAATCAAGCTGCTGTTCATTGTGGCGCGTCATAACCACACGTCTTCATAACTGTCAACAATGCTACCTTCATCTGCATGCAGGACGCTGCAGGACATACCAGCGTGGAACGAAGTGGGTTGGGGCATGACTGTACATATTTATGTATCTGTGTACGGCGCCATAAGTCCTCAAGCTCCCAGATGTGAGCACTTACGTGATGTCATCACATTCGCTACACTGAAGGCTTTTTTACGCTGTAGCTCGCCATGACCACACGTCCTCGTAATGGACATCAACAATGCTACGTTCATCTGCTTACAGGGCGCTGTGGCACCTTTCGGCATGCAACGAAGACCCTTGGGAGAAGACTGTATATATTTATGTATGTGTGTACAGCGACAACAGTACCCAAGCTCCCAAATGTAAGCACTTTCCTGTGATCATCATATTCGCTACAATCAAGGCTGCTGTTCATTCTAGCGCGTCATAACCACACGTCTTCATAACTGTCCTCAAAATGCTACCTTCATCTGCATGCAGGACGCTGCAGGACATACCGGCGTGGAACGAAGTGCTTTGGGGCATGACTGTACATATTTACGTATATGTGTACGGCGCCATAAGTCCTCAAGCTCCCAGATGTGAGCGCTTGCGTGATGTCATCACATTCGCTACACTGAAGGCTTTTTTACTCTGTAGCGCGTCATGACCACACGTCCTCGTAATGAACGTCAACAATGCTACCTTCATCTGGTTGCAGGGCGCTGCGGCATCTTTCAGCATGCAACGAAGTCCTTTGGGAGAAGACTGTATGTATTTATGTATATGTGTACAGCGACAACAGTACTCAAGCTCCCAAATGTAAGCACCTTCCTGAGATCATCATATTCGCTACAATCAAGCTGCTGTTCATTGTGGCGCGTCATAACCACACGTCTTCATAACTGTCGTCAACAATGCTACCTTCATCTGCATGCAGGACGCTGCAGGACATACCAGCGTGGAACGAAGTGGGTTGGGGCATGACTGTACATATTTATGTATCTGTGTACGGCGCCATAAGTCCTCAAGCTCCCAGATGTGAGCACTTGCGTGATGTCATCACATTCGCTACACTCAAGGCTGTTTAAAGCTGTAGCGCGTCATTACCACACGTCCGCGTAATGGACGTCAACAATGCTAACTTCATCTGGTTACAGGGCGCTGTGGCACCTTTCGGCATGCAACGAAGTCTCTTGGGAGAAGACTGTATATATTTATGTATATGTGTAAAGCGACAACAGTACCCAAGCTCCCAAATGTAAGTACTTTCCTGAGATCATCATATTCGCTACAATAAAGGCTGCTGTTCATTGTAGCATGTCATAACCACACGTCTTCATAACTGTCGTCAACTATGAAACCTTCATCTGCTTGCAGGACGCTGCAGGACATATCAACGTGGAACGAAGTGCTTTGGGGCATGACTGTACATATTTACGTATATGTGTACGGCGCCATAAGTCCTCAAGCTCCCAGATGTGAGCTCTTGCGTGATGTCATCCCATTCGCTACACTGAAGGCTTTTTTACGCTGTAGCGCGTCATGACCACATGTCCTCGTAATGGACGTCAACAATGCTACCTTCATCAGGTTGCAGGGCGCTGCGGCACCTTTCAGCATGCAACCAAGTCTTTTGGGAGAAGACTGTATATATTTATGTATATGTGTACAGCGAGAACAGTACTCAAGCTCCCAAATGTAAGCACCTTCCTGAGATCATCATATTCGCTACAATCAAGCTTCTGTTCATTGTAGCGCGTCATAACCACAGGTCTTCATAACTGTCGTGAACAATGCTACCTTCATCTGTTTGCAGGACGCTACAGGACATATCAACGTGGAACGAAGTGCTTTGGGGCATGACTGTACATATTTACGTATATGTGTACGGCGCCATAAGTCCTCAAGCTCTCAGATGTGAGCACTTGCGTGATGTCATCGCATTCGCTACACTCAAGGCTTTTTTACGCTGTAGCGCGTCATGACCACACGTCCTCGTAATGGACGTCAACAATGCTACATTCATCTGTTTACAGGGCGCTGTGGCACCTTTCGGCATGCAACGAAGACCCTTGGAAGAAGACTGTATATATTTATGTATATGTGTACAGCGAGAACAGTACTCAAGCTCCCAAATGTAAGCACCTTCCTGAGATCATCATATTCGCTACAATCAAGGCTGCTGTTCATTCTAGCGCGTCATAACCACACGTCTTCATACCTGTCCTCAACAATGCTACCTTCATCTGCATGCAGGACGCTGCCGGACATACCAGCGTGGAACGAAGTGCTTTGGGGGATGACTGTACATATTTACGTATATGTGTACGGCGCCATAAGTCCTCAAGCTCCCAGATGTGAGGTCTTGCGTGATGTCATCACATTCGCTACACTGAAGGCTTTTTACGCTGTAGCGCGTCATGACCAGACGTCCTCGTAATGGACGACTACAATGCTACCTTCATCTGGTTGCAAGGCGCTGCGACACCTTTCGGCATGCAACGAAGTCCTTTGGGAGAAACTGTATATATTTATGTATATGTGTACAGCGACAACAGTACTGAAGCTCCCAAATGTAAGCACCTTCCTGAGATCATCATATTCGCTACAATCAAGCTGCTGTTCATTGTAGCGCGTCATAACCACACGTCTTCATAACTGTCGTCAACAATGCTACCTTCATCTGCTTGCAGGACGTTACAGGACATATCAACGTGGAACGAAGTGCTTTGGGGCAGGGCTGTACATATTTACGTATATGTGTGCGGCGCCATAAGTCCTCAAGCTCCCAGATGTGAGCACTTGCGTGATGTCATCACATTCACTACACTCAAGGCTTTTTTACGCTGTAGCGCGTCATGACCACACGTCCTCGTAATGGACGTCAACAATGCTACCTTCATCTGGTTGCAGGGCGCTGCGGCACCTTTCAGCATGCAACGAAGTCCTTTGGGAGAAACTGTATATATTTATGTATATGTATACAGCGACAACAGTACTCAAGCTCCCAAATGTAAGCACCTTCCTGAGATCATCATGTTCGCAACAATCAAGGCTTTTGTTCATTGTAGCGCGTCATAATCACACGTCTTCATAACTGTCGTCAACAATGCTACCTATATCTGCTTGCAGGACGCTGCAGGACATATCAGCGTGGAACGAAGTGCTTTGGGGCATGACTCTACATATTATTGTATATGTGTACATCGCCATAAGTCCTCAATCTCCCAGATGTGAGCACTTGCGTGATGTCATCACATTCGCTTCACTCAAGGCTTTTTTAAGCTGTTGCGCGTCATTACCGCAGGTCCTCGTAATGGACGTCAACAATGCTACCTTCATCTGTTTACAGGGCGCTGTGGCACCTTTCCGCATGAACGAAGTCCCTTGGGAGAAGACTGTATATATTTATGTATATGTCTACAGCGACAACAGTACTCAAGCTCCCAAATGTAAGTACTTTCCTGAGATCATTATATTCGCTACAATCAAGGCTGCTGTTCATATTAGCGCGTCATAATCGCACCTGCTCGTAGTGGACATTGTCAATGCTACCTTCATCTGCTTGCAGGACGCTGCAGGACATATCAGCGTGGAACGAAGTGCTTTGGGGCATGACTCTACATATTATTGTATATGTGTACATCGCCATAAGTCCTCAATCTCCCAGATGTGAGCACTTGCGTGATGTCATCACATTCGCTTCACTCAAGGCTTTTTTAAGCTATAGCGCGTCATGACCACACATCCCCGAAATGAACGTCAACAATGATACCTTCATCTGGTTACAGGGCGCTGTGGCACCTTTCGGCGTGCAACGAAGTCCCTAGGGAGAAGACTGTATATATTTATGTATATGTGTACAGCGATGACAGTACTCAACCTCGCAAATGTAAGCACTTTCCTGAGATCATATTCGCTACAATCAAGGCTGCTGTTCATTGTAGTGCTTCATAACCGCACGTCTTCATAACTGTCGTCAACAAAGCTACCTTCATCTGCTTGCTGGACGCTGCAGGACATATCAGCGTGGAACGAAGTGCTTTGAGGCATGACTGTACATATCTATGTCTATGTGTGCGGCGCCATAAGTCCTCAAACTCCCAGATGTGAGCACTTCCGTGATGTCATCACATTCGCTACACTCAAGGCTTTTTTAAGCTGTAGCGCGTCATGACCACACGACCTCGTAATGGACGTCAACAATGCTACCTTCATCTGGTTACAGGGCGCTTTGGCGCCTTTCGGCATGCAACGAAGTGCCTTGGGAGAAGACTGTATATATTTATGTATATGTGTACAACGACAGCAGTACTCAAGTTCCCAAATGTAAGCACCTTCGTGAGATCATCATATTCGCTACAATCAAGGCTGCTGTTCATTGTAGCGCGTCATAACCACACGTCTTCATAACTGTCGTCAACAATGCTACCTTCATCTGCATGCAGGACGCTGCAGGACATACCAGCGTGGAACGAAGTGGTATGGGCATGACTGTACATAAATTTGTATAGGTGTATGGCGCCAAAGGTCCTGAAGCTCCCAGATGTGAGCACTTGCGTGATGTCATCGCATTCGCTACACTCAAGGCTTTTTTTAAGCTGTAGCGCGTCATGACGAGTGGTCCTCGTAATGGACGTCAACAATGCTACCTTCATCTCGTTGCAGAGCGCTGTGGCACCTTTCGGCATGCAACGAAGTCCCTTGGGAGAAGACCGTATATATTTATGTAAATGTGTACAGCGATAACAGTACTCAATCTCCCAAATGTAAGCACTTTCCTGAGATCATAATGTTCGCTACAATCAAGGCTGCTGTTTATTGTAGCGCGTCGTAATCACACGTCTTCATAACTGTCGTCAACAATGCTACCTTCATCTGCTTGCAGGATGCCGCAGGACATATTAGCGTGGAACGAAGTGGGTTGGGGCATGACTGTACATATTTATGTATCTGTGTACGGCGCCATAAGTTGTGAAGCTCCCAGATGTGAGCACTTGCGTGATGTCATCACCTTCGCTACATTCAAGGCTTTTTTAAGCTGTTTCGCGTCATGACCAGTGGTCCTCGTAATGGACGTCAACAATGCTACCTTCATCTCGTTGCAGAGCGCTTTGGCACTTTTCGGCATGCAACGAAGTCCCTTGGGAGAAGACTGTATATATTTATGTATATGTGTACAGCGATAACAGTACTCAAGCTCCCAAATGTAAGCACTTTCCTGAGATCATCATATTCGCAACAATCAAGGCTCCTGTTCATTGGAGTGCTTCATAACCGCACGCCTTCATAGCTGTCGTCAACAAAGCTACCTTCATCTCCTTGCAGGATGCTGCAGGACGTATCAGCGTGGAACGAAGTGCTTTGGGGCATGACTGTACATATTTACGTATATGTCTACGGCGCTATAATCCTCAAGCTCCCAGGTCTGAGCACTTGCGTGATGTCATCACATTCGCTACACTCAAGGCTTTTTTACGCTGTAGCGCGTCATGACCACACGTCCTCGTAATGGACGTCAACAATGCTACCTTCATCTGGTTACAGGGCGCTGTGGCACGTTTCGGCATGCAAAGAAGTCCCTTGGGAGCAGGCTGTATATATTTATGTATATGTGTACAGCGACAACAGTACTCAATCTCCCCAATGTAAGTACTTTCTTGAGATCATCATATTCGCTACAATCAAGGTTGCTGTTCATTGTAGTGCTTCATAACCGCACGCCTTCATAACTGTCGTCAACAAAGCTACCTTCATCTCCTTGCAGGATGCTGCAGGACATATCAGAGTGGAACGAAGTGGGTTGCGGCATGACTGTACATATTTATGCATCTGTGTACGGCGCCATAAGTTGTCAAGCTCCCAGATGTGAGCACTTGCGTGATGTCATCACATTCGCTACACTCAAGGCTTTTTAAGCTGTAGCGCGTCATGACGAGAGGTCCTCATAATGGACGTGAACAGTGCTACCTTCACCTGGTTACAGGGTGCTGTGGCGCCTTTCGGCATGCAACAAAGTCCCTTGGTAGAAGACTGTATATATATATGTATATGTGTACACCGACCACAGTACTCAAGCTCCCGAATGTACGCACTTTCCTGAGATCATCATATTCGCTACAATCAAGGCTGCTGTTCATTCTAGCGCGTCATAACCACACGTCTTTATAACTGTCCTCAACAATGCTACTTTAATCTGCATGCAGGACGCTGCAGGACATACCAGCGTGGAACGAAGTGCTTTGGGGCATGACTGTACATATTTATGTATATGTGTATGGCGCCATAAGTCCTCAAGCTCCCAGATGTGAGCACTTGCGTGATGTCATCGCATTCGCTACATCCAAGGCTTTTTTTAAGCTGTAGCGCGTCATGACCACACATCCTCGTAATGGACGCGAACAATGCTACCTTCATCTGTATACAGGGCGCTGTGGCACCATTCCGCATGCAACGAATTCCCTTTGGAGAAGGCTGTATATATTTATGTATATGTGTACAGCGACAACAGTACTCAAGCTCCCAAATGTAAGTATTTTCCTGAGATCATCATATTCGCTACAATCAAGGCTGCACTTGATTGTAGCGCGTCATAACCACACGTCTTCATAACTGTCGTCAACATTGCTACCTTCATCTGTTTGCAGGACGCTACAGGACATATCAACGTGGAACGAAGTGCTTTGGGGCATGACTGTACATATTTACGTATATGTGTACGGCGCCATAAGTCCTCAAGCTCTCAGATGTGAGCACTTGCGTGATGTCATCGCATTCGCTACACTCAAGGCTTTTTTACGCTGTAGCGCGTCATGACCACACGTCCTCGTAATGGACGTCAACAATGCTACATTCATCTGTTTACAGGGCGCTCTGGCACCTTTCGGCATGCAACGAAGACCGTTGGAAGAAGACTGTATATATTTATGTATATGTGTACAGCGAGAACAGTACTCAAGCTCCCAAATGTAAGCACCTTCCTGAGATCATCATATTCGCTACAATCAAGGCTGCTGTTCATTCTAGCGCGTCATAACCACACGTCTTCATAACTGTCCTCAACAATGCTACCTTCATCTGCATGCAGGACGCTGCCGGACATACCAGCGTGGAACGAAGTGCTTTGGGGGATGACTGTACATATTTACGTATATGTGTACGGCGCCATAAGTCCTCAAGCTCCCAGATGTGAGGTCTTGCGTGATGTCATCACATTCGCTACACTGAAGGCTTTTTACGCTGTAGCGCGTCATGACCAGACGTCCTCGTAATGGACGACTACAATGCTACCTTCATCTGGTTGCAAGGCGCTGCGACACCTTTCGGCATGCAACGAAGTCCTTTGGGAGAAACTGTATATATTTATGTATATGTGTACAGCGACAACAGTACTGAAGCTCCCAAATGTAAGCACCTTCCTGAGATCATCATATTCGCTACAATCAAGCTGCTGTTCATTGTAGCGCGTCATAACCACACGTCTTCATAACTGTCGTCAACACTGCTACCTTCATCTGCTTGCAGGACGTTACAGGACATATCAACGTGGAACGAAGTGCTTTGGGGCAGGGCTGTACATATTTACGTATATGTGTGCGGCGCCATAAGTCCTCAAGCTCCCAGATGTGAGCACTTGCGTGATGTCATCACATTCACTACACTCAAGGCTTTTTTACGCTGTAGCGCGTCATGACCACACGTCCTCGTAATGGACGTCAACAATGCTACCTTCATCTGGTTGCAGGGCGCTGCGGCACCTTTCAGCATGCAACGAAGTCCTTTGGGAGAAACTGTATATATTTATGTATATGTATACAGCGACAACAGTACTCAAGCTCCCAAATGTAAGCACCTTCCTGAGATCATCATGTTCGCAACAATCAAGGCTTTTGTTCATTGTAGCGCGTCATAATCACACGTCTTCATAACTGTCGTCAACAATGCTACCTATATCTGCTTGCAGGACGCTGCAGGACATATCAGCGTGGAACGAAGTGCTTTGGGGCATGACTCTACATATTATTGTATATGTGTACATCGCCATAAGTCCTCAATCTCCCAGATGTGAGCACTTGCGTGATGTCATCACATTCGCTTCACTCAAGGCTTTTTTAAGCTGTTGCGCGTCATTACCGCAGGTCCTCGTAATGGACGTCAACAATGCTACCTTCATCTGTTTACAGGGCGCTGTGGCACCTTTCCGCATGAACGAAGTCCCTTGGGAGAAGACTGTATATATTTATGTATATGTCTACAGCGACAACAGTACTCAAGCTCCCAAATGTAAGTACTTTCCTGAGATCATTATATTCGCTACAATCAAGGCTGCTGTTCATATTAGCGCGTCATAATCGCACCTGCTCGTAGTGGACATTGTCAATGCTACCTTCATCTGCTTGCAGGACGCTGCAGGACATATCAGCGTGGAACGAAGTGCTTTGGGGCATGACTCTACATATTATTGTATATGTGTACATCGCCATAAGTCCTCAATCTCCCAGATGTGAGCACTTGCGTGATGTCATCACATTCGCTTCACTCAAGGCTTTTTTAAGCTATAGCGCGTCATGACCACACATCCCCGAAATGAACGTCAACAATGATACCTTCATCTGGTTACAGGGCGCTGTGGCACCTTTCGGCGTGCAACGAAGTCCCTAGGGAGAAGACTGTATATATTTATGTATATGTGTACAGCGATGACAGTACTCAACCTCGCAAATGTAAGCACTTTCCTGAGATCATATTCGCTACAATCAAGGCTGCTGTTCATTGTAGTGCTTCATAACCGCACGTCTTCATGACTGTCGTCAACAAAGCTACCTTCATCTGCTTGCTGGACGCTGCAGGACATATCAGCGTGGAACGAAGTGCTTTGAGGCATGACTGTACATATCTATGTCTATGTGTGCGGCGCCATAAGTCCTCAAACTCCCAGATGTGAGCACTTCCGTGATGTCATCACATTCGCTACACTCAAGGCTTTTTTAAGCTGTAGCGCGTCATGACCACACGACCTCGTAATGGACGTCAACAATGCTACCTTCATCTGGTTACAGGGCGCTTTGGCGCCTTTCGGCATGCAACGAAGTGCCTTGGGAGAAGACTGTATATATTTATGTATATGTGTACAACGACAGCAGTACTCAAGTTCCCAAATGTAAGCACCTTCGTGAGATCATCATATTCGCTACAATCAAGGCTGCTGTTCATTGTAGCGCGTCATAACCACACGTCTTCATAACTGTCGTCAACAATGCTACCTTCATCTGCATGCAGGACGCTGCAGGACATACCAGCGTGGAACGAAGTGGTATGGGCATGACGGTACATAAATTTGTATAGGTGTATGGCGCGAAAGGTCCTGAAGCTCCCAGATGTGAGCACTTGCGTGATGTCATCGCATTCGCTACACTCAAGGCTTTTTTTAAGCTGTAGCGCGTCATGACGAGTGGTCCTCGTAATGGACGTCAACAATGCTACCTTCATCTCGTTGCAGAGCGCTGTGGCACCTTTCGGCATGCAACGAAGTCCCTTGGGAGAAGACCGTATATATTTATGTAAATGTGTACAGCGATAACAGTACTCAATCTCCCAAATGTAAGCACTTTCCTGAGATCATAATGTTCGCTACAATCAAGGCTGCTGTTTATTGTAGCGCGTCGTAATCACACGTCTTCATAACTGTCGTCAACAATGCTACCTTCATCTGCTTGCAGGATGCCGCAGGACATATTAGCGTGGAACGAAGTGGGTTGGGGCATGACTGTACATATTTATGTATCTGTGTACGGCGCCATAAGTTGTGAAGCTCCCAGATGTGAGCACTTGCGTGATGTCATCACCTTCGCTACATTCAAGGCTTTTTTAAGCTGTTTCGCGTCATGACCAGTGGTCCTCGTAATGGACGTCAACAATGCTACCTTCATCTCGTTGCAGAGCGCTTTGGCACTTTTCGGCATGCAACGAAGTCCCTTGGGAGAAGACTGTATATATTTATGTATATGTGTACAGCGATAACAGTACTCAAGCTCCCAAATGTAAGCACTTTCCTGAGATCATCATATTCGCAACAATCAAGGCTCCTGTTCATTGGAGTGCTTCATAACCGCACGCCTTCAAAGCTGTCGTCAACAAAGCTACCTTCATCTCCTTGCAGGATGCTGCAGGACGTATCAGCGTGGAACGAAGTGCTTTGGGGCATGACTGTACATATTTACGTATATGTCTACGGCGCTATAATCCTCAAGCTCCCAGGTCTGAGCACTTGCGTGATGTCATCACATTCGCTACACTCAAGGCTTTTTTACGCTGTAGCGCGTCATGACCACACGTCCTCGTAATGGACGTCAACAATGCTACCTTCATCTGGTTACAGGGTGCTGTGGCACGTTTCGGCATGCAAAGAAGTCCCTTGGGAGCAGGCTGTATATATTTATGTATATGTGTACAGCGACAACAGTACTCAATCTCCCCAATGTAAGTACTTTCTTGAGATCATCATATTCGCTACAATCAAGGCTGCTGTTCATTGTAGTGCTTCATAACCGCACGCCTTCATAACTGTCGTCAACAAAGCTACCTTCATCTCCTTGCAGGATGCTGCAGGACATATCAGAGTGGAACGAAGTGGGTTGCGGCATGACTGTACATATTTATGCATCTGTGTACGGCGCCATAAGTTGTCAAGCTCCCAGATGTGAGCACTTGCGTGATGTCATCACATTCGCTACACTCAAGGCTTTTTAAGCTGTAGCGCGTCATGACGAGAGGTCCTCATAATGGACGTGAACAGTGCTACCTTCACCTGGTTACAGGGTGCTGTGGCGCCTTTCGGCATGCAACAAAGTCCCTTGGTAGAAGACTGTATATATATATGTATATGTGTACACCGACCACAGTACTCAAGCTCCCGAATGTACGCACTTTCCTGAGATCATCATATTCGCTACAATCAAGGCTGCTGTTCATTCTAGCGCGTCATAACCACACGTCTTTATAACTGTCCTCAACAATGCTACTTTCATCTGCATGCAGGACGCTGCAGGACATACCAGCGTGGAACGAAGTGCTTTGGGGCATGACTGTACATATTTATGTATATGTGTATGGCGCCATAAGTCCTCAAGCTCCCAGATGTGAGCACTTGCGTGATGTCATCGCATTCGCTACATCCAAGGCTTTTTTTAAGCTGTAGCGCGTCATGACCACACATCCTCGTAATGGACGCGAACAATGCTACCTTCATCTGTATACAGGGCGCTGTGGCACCATTCCGCATGCAACGAATTCCCTTTGGAGAAGGCTGTATATATTTATGTATATGTGTACAGCGACAACAGTACTCAAGCTCCCAAATGTAAGTATTTTCCTGAGATCATCATATTCGCTACAATCAAGGCTGCACTTGATTGTAGCGCGTCATAACCACACGTCTTCATAACTGTCGTCAACATTGCTACCTTCATCTGCATGCAGGACGCTGCAGGTCATACCAGCGTGGAACGAAGTGCTTTGGGGCATGACTGTACATATTTATGTATATGTGTATGGCGCCATAAGTCCTCAAACTCCTAGATGTGAGCACTTCCGTGATGTCATCACATTCGCTACACTGAAGGCTTTTTTACGCTGTAGCGCGTCATGACCACACGTCCTCGTAATGGACGTTAACAATGCTACCTTCATCTGGTTGCAGGGCGCTGCGGCACCTTTCAGCATGCAACCAAGTCCTTTGGGAGAAGACTGTATATATTTATGTATATGTGTACAGCGAGAACAGTACTCAAGCTCCCAAAAGTAAGCACCTTCCTGAGATCATCGTATTCGCTACAATCAAGCTTCTGTTCATTGTAGCGCGTCATAACCACACGTCTTCATAACTGTCGTCAACAATGCTACCTTCATCTGCTTGCAGGACGCTACAGCACATATCAACGTGGAACGAAGTGCTTTGGGGCATGACTGTAGATATTTACGTATATGTGTGCGGCGCCATACGTCCTCAAGCTCCCAGATGTGAGCTCTTGCGTGATGTGATCACATTCGCTACACTGAAGGCTTTTTTACGCTGCAGCGCGTCATGACCACACGTCCTCGTAATGGACGTCAACAATGCTACCTTCATCTGCTTACAGGGCGCTGTGGCACCTTTCGGCATGCAACGAAGAACCTTGGGAGAAGACTGTATATATTTATGTATATGTGTACAGCGACAACAGTACCCAAGCTCCCAAATGTAAGTACTTTCCTGAGATCATCTTGTTCGCTACAATCAAGCTGCTGTTCATTGTAGCGCGTCATAACCACACGTCTTCATAACTGTCGTCAACAATGCTACCTTCATCTGCATGCAGGACGCTGCAGGACATACCAGCGTGGAACGAAGTGGGTTGGGGCATGACTGTACATATTTATGTATCTGTGTACGGCGCCATAAGTCCTCAAGCTCCCAAATGTGAGCACTTGCGTGATGTCATCACATTCGCTACACTCAAGGCTGTTTAAAGCTGTAGCGCGTCATGACCACACGTCCGCGTAATGGACGTCAACAATGCTACCTTCATCTGGTTACAGGGCGCTGTGGCACCTTTCGGCATGCAACGAAGTCTCTTGGGAGAAGACTGTATATATTTATGTATATGTGTAAAGCGACAACAGTACCCAAGCTCCCAAATGTAAGTACTTTCCTGAGATCATCATATTCGCTACAATCAAGGCTGCTGTTCATTGTAGCATGTCATAACCACACGTCTTCATAACTGTCGTCAACTATGAAACCTTCATCTGCTTGCAGGACACTGCAGGACATATCAACGTGGAACGAAGTGCTTTGGGGCATGACTGTACATATTTACGTATATGTGTACGGCGCCATAAGTCCTCAAGCTCCCAGATGTGAGCTCTTGCGTGATGTCATCACATTCGCTACACTGAAGGCTTTTTTACGCTGTAGCGCGTCATGACCACACGTCCTCGTAATGGACGTCAACAATGCTACCTTCATCTGGTTGCAGGGCGCTGCGGCACCTTTCAGCATGCAACCAAGTCCTTTGGGAGAAGACTGTATATATTTATGTATATGTGTACAGCGAGAACAGTACTCAAGCTCCCAAATGTAAGCACCTTCCTGAGATCATCATATTCGCTACAATCAAGGCTGCTGTTCATTCTAGCGCGTCATAACCACACGTCTTCATAACTGTCCTCAACAATGCTACCTTCATCTGCATGCAGGACGCTGCAGGACATACCAGCGTGGAACGAAGTGCTTTGGGGCATGACTGTATATATTTACGTATATGTGTACGGCGCCATAAGTCCTCAAGCTCCCAGATGCGAGCTCTTGCGTGATGTCATCACATTCGCTACACTGAAGGCTTTTTACGCTGTAGCGCGTCATGACCAGACGTCCTCGTAATGGACGTCTACAATGCTACCTTCATCTGGTTGCAAGGCGCTGCGGCACCTTTCGGCATGCAACGAAGTCCTTTGGGAGAAACTGTATATATTTATGTATATGTGTACAGCGACAACAGTACTGAAGCTCCCAAATGTAGGCACCTTCCTGAGATCATCATATTCGCTACAATCAAGCTGCTGTTCATTGTAGCGCGTCATAACCACACGTCTTCATAACTGTCGTCAACAATGCTACCTTCATCTGCTTGCAGGACGCTACAGGACATATCAACGTGGAACGAAGTGCTTTGGGGCATGACTGTACATATTTACGTATATGTGTACGGCGCCATAAGTCCTCAAGCTCCCAGATGTGAGCTCTTGCGTGATGTCATCACATTCGCTACACTCAAAGCTTTTTTACGCTGTAGCGCGTCATGACCACACGTCCTCGTAATGGACGTCAACAATGCTACCTTCATCTGGTTGCAGGGCGCTGCGGCACCTTTCAGCATGCAACGAAGTCCTTTGGGAGAAACTGTATATATTTATGTATATGTATACAGCGACAACAGTACTCAAGCTATCAAATGTAAGCACCTTCCTGAGATCATCACGTTCGCTACAATCAAGGCTTTTGTTCATTGTAGCGCGTCATAATCACACGTCTTCATAACTGTCGTCAACAATGCTACCTATATCTGCTTGCAGGACGCTGCAGGACATATCAGCGTGGAACGAAGTGCTTTGGGGCATGACTCTACATATTATTGTATATGTGTACATCGCCATAAGTCCTCAATCTCCCTGATGTGAGCACTTGCGTGATGTCATCACATTCGCTTCACTCAAGGCTTTTTTACGCTGTAGCGCGTCATGACCACACGTCCTCGTAATGGACGTCAACAATGCTACCTTCATCTGGTTACAGGGCGCTGTGGCACCTTTCCGCATGCAACGAAGTCCCTTGGTAGAAGACTGTATATATTTATGTATATGTGTACAGCGACAACAGTACTCAAGCTCTCAAGTGTAAGCACTTTCCTGAGATCATCATATTTGCTACAATCAAGCCTGCTGTCCATTCTAGTGCGTCATAACGACACGTCTTCATAACTGTCCTCAACAATGCTACCTTCATCTGCATGCAGGACGCTGCAGGACATACCAGCGTGGAACGAAGTGCTTTGGGGCATGACTGTACATATTTACGTATATGTGTACGGCGCCATAAGTCCTCAAGCTCCCAGATGTGAGCTCTTGCGTGATGTCATCACATTCGCTACACTCAAGACTTTTTTAAGCTGTAGCGCGTCATGACCAGAGGTCCTCGTAATGGACGTCAACAATTCTACCTTGATCTCGTTGCAGAGCGCTGTGGCACCTTTCGGCATGCAACGAAGTCCCTTGGGAGAAGACTGTATATATTTATGTATATGTGTGCAGCGACAACAGTTCTCAAGCTCCCAAATGTAAGTACTTTCCCGAGATCATCATATTCGCTACAATCAAGGCTGCTGTTCATTGTAGCGCGTCATAACCACACGTCTTCATAGCTGTCGTCAACAATGCTACCTTCATCTGCTTGCAGGACGCTGCAGGACATATCAGCGTGGAACGAAGTGCTTTGGGGCATGTCTGTACATATTTATGTATATGTGTACGGCGCCATAAGTCCTCAAGCTCCCAGATGTGAGCACTTACGTGATGTCATCACATTCGCTACACTCAAGACTTCTTTAAGCTGTAGCGCGTCATGACCACTGGTCCTCGTAATGGGCGTCAACAATGCTACCTTCATCTGGTTGCAGAGCGCTGCGGCACCTTTCGGCATGCACGAAGTCCCGTGCGAGAAGACTGGTATATATTAGTGTATAATATATATATAATATATAATAATATATTATAATTATAATATATATATAATATATATTATATATTATGATATATATAATATATAATATATGTAATATTTTATATATAATGCACAGCGCCACCAGTACTCAAGCTCCTAAATGTGGGCACTTTCGTGATTTCACCATATTCGCTACAATCAAGGCTGCTATTCATTTTAGCGCGTCATAATCGCATGTGCTCGCACTGGACGTTTCGACTCTTCCGTGCCGGTTGTTGTGAGATGGTTGGAGGTATTCCGAGTGTGCAGTCGTTGCAAAGAGCCAAGCCATCGTCTTGGTCACGAGCCATTCTCATCCTGATCAGCGGTTGTCAGCGCTGGCCAGTCGAGATTTTCCAGCCTGTCGCGGAGCTGTTACGATCGGCTTAGTGAGGCTCAGTGAGGCTTAGTGAGTCTCACAATACGATCGCTTAGTGAGGCTCACAATACGATCGGCCCACTTTCCGCGCAAGCGCTACTGGAAACCATCCACATCATTAGTCGGCCAGTGAAGGCACTTTTACGCTTCCTGAGGGCGACTAGCCTCGGTGGCGTTGTCTGCGCACGTGCACTCGTTTTGCCGTCCGCGTCTTTATCCCTTCCCACAGCGTAGGGCATGCCAACCAGACTCGTTTCTGAATAGCATCATTGCCTTCTCTGTATCGTTTTACAGCGAAGGTATATGGCTAGCCGATTGGTACGTCCGTCGTCTGTCGCCTGTACGCCGAAAGCTCGTAGGGCGCTACGCCATGCGCATACGCGAAAAATAAAGAAACAGTGGCACGCGACTGTCTGTGCCAGAAGTGACGTCGTTGCTTCCGTCGCAGCCGAGGGCGGCGCAGCAGTTTCCATGCGGCTCCGAAATGGGTAGGCCACGCCTCATACGTACTCCTAAGGAGCAGGCAGCTTTCGATCAGCAACACCGCGAGCAGAACCGGGAGCGAACTCGTCTATGCCATGTCGATGCTGCAGCCCGGGCACTAGAACTGGCTCGTGCAGCCGAGCGCAAGCAGCAACTGCGCACCCAGGATCCGGCAGCCTACCAGGTCGTCATTTGTTGAACCATCGGGATTAACCTAGTGATAAACACCGGGGCTGCACGTTTCAGCTTCGCTGGTTAACCGACTGTACGGAGTGTTTGGCGGTGATTTTTTTTTCTCATCTTACAATGGCAATGCTCACATTTAGTGTCTCACTAAAGTGCGAATACATGAAACCCACTATTCATATTAGAAGACTCGCGCCATCATAAGCTGCCTAAATGAATGCGCATAAAGAGCAAGTAGCTTATAATTGCGCTCATCGCTTCAAGTCTATGCGAAATGAGCGAGCACGCTTTTACAATATTGATGTTTAAATTTTTAGCCCTTAAGAGCGTATATAAACTGCTTGCTGCCAGAACTTGCTCAATAGTCATGTATAGATAAAGTCACTGCAACTAATAAGGCATTATACGGGCGCACCATTAACGCAAGGTACCAACCCTTCATAAAAAGCTTTTAACAACAATCATAATAGGCATATGAATCACCAAGTTGCATCTCCTTAGCACTACATACCCCGGCTTGTCTTATGATGCATCTAAACAAGGAGGAAAGCAAGTGTAACTGAGTAATACGTGCTTGTTTACACTACAGAAAAAGATACTCTGAGGAGCAATAAGAATTTGCAGCTTGAACGTTGAGATTAGATCTTTGAAAGCTGAGGCGCTATAACATAAAACTACTCCAAACTTTTCTATTCCATTTCTGCAATCGGCCCTCCGCGAGTGGTTAAAAACTTTTTTGGACCATCCCCACTTCACCTGTCCATCACGCGGCGTCACGAAAACCGCGATAGCTCCCCATCTGATATAACGTGTACACGCTGATTATCATGATTTGACCGAACAAAAGAAAAAGTTATTTCTGATTCGACGCCTTTTCGCCATTAGCCCTCGGCTATTGGTAAAATGTTTTCGGGCTGCACCCACTTCACCTGCCTGTCACGCGACGTCACAAACCCGCAAGAACTCACTGCGTCAAAGTGACGTGTACGCATTAAAGAAGCATTAATATGCCTAACAAAACTGAATTTTCTTCTGAATAGCCGCAGGTTGCCCCGTTCCGAAAGTAATAAAAGATGGCTGCCGCCGATCGCTCAGGCACTGGCTACTCGCACCTGCCGGAGAGCATCGGTTTATTTTCGTACAATAAATCTTTTTGCGTGACCGTGTAATCTTTTCGAGCGCTTTCGGCACGTTTACGACCTCGCTCTGCCAACTCTTCTTTGCTGAGGATTCGTAGTGTCATTCTTAAGCTTCCGTTGCACGCCGCCGCGATTTTCGAGCAGCTACCTCAAGCTAAGTAAGGGAAAGCGGACCAATCGCGGACGCCGGCATCACCCTCTTAATCCGGTTATCGATTTTCAGTGCAGTGACTCGGCCCCATCGAATCCCTCTCCACTTGAGCTTGATCCTCGCCTCTTGTCAGCCAATTAGATAAGACAAACCGCTCAGTGTAGGCAATCTTATTCGTTTTTCAAGAAAACAATGTGACCTCCTATGAACGAGGACAGCGTTTGATTGGTCTGATTGGTCTGTTCGCAAATTTGACGCCAGGAGATTGGAATGAAACATATTGGAACAGTTTTACGTTATAGAGCCCCTGGTCCGCATAGTCACCTTCTTTGAAGTGGCTGGAGTAAAGGTTAGAGCGGAGTAAAGGCTAGAGCGGCTTACGCTCCTTTGGCAGCTCCGCCAGGTCCATTTTGTTTGCGTAGCCTAACCAAGACACGTACCGAGAAATGTTTAAATTTATAGTGAAGGCTCGAAGCTTTGGGGTCTGTATCTAGTCTCCTGGCTCCGGCGTCTCTAGACAGGCAAATTTCGAGACTCACTCACACCGTTGAACGTTGCGACTACAAAAAAAAAACTTTTTTTCAATGCGAAAGCAATACTTCAGCAACAACGCAAACTGCACCTTTAAAGTTTTGAAGGGGCTGCCACCTTTCATTCGCAGATATTTTTACCTAAAATTATGCCCAGAAACCAACACTATTATCTGAAAATGTCCTCCTCTCTCCTCATGGCGAGTCCAAATCCCGCGTTTGCGCTCGTGTATATCTAGAGTGAGGCAACTAGCGCAGTAGGACGATCAGATATGTTCATAAAAGCGTATGATGGAGTGGACTTTCTTGGCAAGGCCTAAAGAGTAACAAGTTAGCAGCCACGTAGCATTCTCATTCCTGTAACTAGTAAAATTGTACCTATAGTCAACAGCAGTTATTCGTTATTGAGTAACATATGCGTCAGTCGCTTGCAGCCCACCGTTTGTAGCTAAGAAACAAATGGCACAAACTGCAGACGAAGGGCTAATACATATGATGTAGCAGCTATTCTCGGGATGCTACATGATATTTTTTGCTGTTTGTGGCTGCCTATTTCAAACCATTTATTGAAATAGTGTATTTGGAATCGTCAAACATCTGAGAACTCAAGAATAAACTAGCTTTGAACTTGATAACTATGAAGCAACGAATGTTCTTTTTCTTCTTCCCTATGGCAAACTCTCGCTGGCTACATATATCGGTAACAGATTTGCGGTGAAATGGTCACACTTTTCTCCAGGTGGTCAGTTTTTACTTGTCAAGGTTGAAGTTAAAGCACCGTCATTCTGGTCACAAGGGCCATGGCCGAGCGCTTTCGACGAACGGAGGTCGAACTCGCTGAAAAGATAAACTCCACGCAAGATCGAAACAACCACTTTCACCCATCAAGGGAGATTTGGAGCACTTGTGAAAGCGACACAGAAGATTTCCTCGCCTGCCTTATAAATGGGGATGAAATGTGGCCTGACCAGCAAGATCCCGAAAGATTCTATGCTGTGGAGGCATACGGGGTAAATTCAAGGTCTAAGGCTCGCGGAGAAAAGTTATGGGCACCATTTTCTGGGACACAAAGGAGATCCTGCTGACTGATTACTTAGAAAATAGCAGGACAACAACAGAAGAATGTTATGCCAACGTTCTCCGAAAACTGCGTGCGACCATCGTTAAATAACTACAAAGATTGCTGATAAGAAGCGCGCTTCTCTTGCCCGACAACGCGACGGTTCACAAATCTCGCGTTGTCCAGGCTGACATTCGAGAAGGTGCTTTTGAAGATCTTGACCACCCATAGCTCTGATATGGCCGCTAGTGACTTTCTTAAGCTGGGTGCCGTCTAGGCCGAGTAAAGTGGGCCGATTCTGAAAACTGTGTAATAGTAAAATTGGCCGATCCCGAAGATGGTGTTTTCAAAACTGTGCCGATATCAGAGACTCTATTTTAGAGAGTGTAAATTTTGGTACGAGAGCCAAGAAATTCAGAATTCAAGGCTGGAATAGTTCGTAAAGCGCGGTCTAAAAGGGTGAAAACAGCCGAAGAACGACGACACACAGAAGAAAAGAAACATACATCACAGGCACTGTTGGTGTGTGTTTCTTCTTCTGTGTGTCATCGTTATTACGCTGTTTTCCCCCTTTAGACAGATAAATTTGTTTGTAGATTCTTTGTATCTTCGTTAACACCACTCAAGCTAAGCATGATTGCCCCTGCCCTTACGACTTTTTTAAACTGTCTTGTACTCCGTACATATATATATATATATATATATATATATATATATATATATATATATATATATATATATATAGAATAAGAGGGGAGGCCGGTAAATTGCCTATAGCATTAAATGCCCAGCCAGGAATTGTTCTTTTCGAAGAGAACCTCAACCAACTAACGCCTACGAATTCTGCAAACGTCTTTTTCATGAAACACACGCCATAATTATAAAGCCACACGTGCGCATAGCCTACAAGACCGCAATTACGAGGCTGCTTGAATTCGAGCCGAAGGCGGCACTTCTCTTGTTTTTGTTTATCCTTCCCGTGGTCATCGAACAACGGGTCAATAGGACAGTGAGTCGTCTGCTATCCAAGGCGCTGCAATGATCAGGGAGCGGTCCTGGAGGCCGAGCGAACGCGCACACGCTCGCCCTCTTCGTTCTCCCCGGGACAGCTGCTGCTGCTGGCAAGGGGGCAGCTGAATTCCTTCGTCGTCGCCGCCGTGGTGGCTCACCTGAAGAAACAGGTTTGGGAGGAAGGAAGGGGGGGCGTGCTTCTGGCTCCGGTGTGTAGCCACCATACCGGCCGAAGGAGGGCGCAGCCGCTGGCCTGAGAAATCGCCCAGCAAGAAAGTGCGTGCGATTTGTCGCCCGTTTCTTTCCGCCAGTTTCTTTCTCGCGCATGCTGAGCTTTTGGTTGACCCGAGCGCGTGAATGAGCCCTGACACTGGTGGGCCCGGGTCGAAGAAGACGCGAGGCGCTCACGACGGCGGCATGGCTGCGTTCGACGAGCACTGCTGCTCCCGCTACCGCTGCAAGTGACGGCACGACGCAACTGGCCGGCGGCCCCGTCGACTTCGCCGCCGCTGCTGGTGGGAATAACGCTCCGGAAACGCGGAAGTTTTGGCTGCGAAAGCGGTCGAACCCGCCGCGCAACGGTAAGTACCTTGCCGTACCTGCATTGTGTTGCGACAGAGGCGATCGGGACATGCGATTCTTCGCTAACTTTGCCGCACCTCTCTTTTAAACCATCAAAATAGCTGCCGGACAATTCTTGCACTGGCCACGACCTGAAAGGTCCGACAGATTACGCATGATGCTCGAAAATATTCACTGGGCACTAGGGATTCTCCCTCACCCTATCGTGTACTGCGAGCATACTGCACACTATTCTTGCCGAGCGCACAAGTGAAGCAGGGTGCCACCAAAGTGATAAACTTAGTTAACGAATCAATAACAGCTTCTATATATATATATATATATATATATATATATATATATATATATATATATATATATATATATATATATATATATATGTGTGTGTGTGTGTGTGTGTGTGTGTGTGTGTGTGTGTGTGTGTGTGTGTGTGTGTGTGTGTGTGTACGAGCAACTGCAATGCAGTCTACTGTCAGCCTCCAGTGATACTCACTGCTCTTGCTCATACATTTACAATACAAGTTCTCGAAGCAAAGTAATATATGCAATGATGTACTAAAAAAAGATATGTCAAATGCACTCTCATGCGCTGATTAAAAAAGAAAAGAAGACAATTAAGATTTTTGTTTGGCCAACTCATTAACAGTGAGTGTTTCTCACCATCGCTTATATATATATATATATATATATATATATATATTGCAGACTTGTAAAACGTTATTTTAGCCCTCTCAGGCATCACCTTTGGCTTGGGTCACTGAGATGGCAATACAGCCAGGCCAATAACAGCTTTTGCATAATTGCGCAACAATGTCGATGCCCCGTGACCAGCTGACACCACGTCACATGAACGTGGAAGGCCGTCGACCAAGTGCACACAGGAAGCAAAGGGGAGGGGCGGACACGCGTTGACGCGCACTGTGCTGCCGAGGCATTGCTCCGTCATGCGCGGAATGGGGAGCAGCCGTGCGTCAAGCGGTCAGGCAGCAAGCCGAGACGCGCCCGTGTCTGGGGGCGACGTCTTGGCACGCTTGATCGGGAAACGTTCGCGTCGCAAGTGTAGCACGCAAGGCTGCACGCATGGCCGCGAGTTCAGGCGCACTGGCTTCGCCAGGCAATAGTACCCGTCGAAGGTCCATATAGAAAAGATTCTATCGCGACCTTTGCCTGATCCTCGTCATCAGCCTGATAGTATCAATGCTCTCAACAAATTTTTGTATAAGAGCGCACTGGACAAGAGACATTGAAGAGTCTTGGAGCGTGCAAGATTTTCACCCCCATCTTCATCCTCATAGTCAACGTCTTCTCTATTCTTTCTCTCTACACCCCTTCTCAGAACATTAATTCAGGCTGACCTCTCAGCTTTTCTATCATAATAAATACCTCTTTCTCACCATATAGAATGGTCAATCAAAAAGACAGGCTGCACTAGCGGAGAACATTTCATCCGAAGGAGGCTTCTTCAGCGAATGTGGCATGCCACATCCATCGCAGTGTTTTTAATGATAAATGTCCAAGTGATTGCATCGTACCATTTGAAGATCAACCGTCGTCAGAGGCATCATTTTCGTAATTGAATGTTTGCTTTGGGGAGTGCATGCATTTTTGGCCACGCCGACCTTTCCTTTTCTTTTGGGTTTCGCGCTAGCATGATGAACCAAATGAAGTAATGAATACATATGATGTTGAAATCTGCCCTATGCAGAACGCAGCAGGCTGTCGAACCCCGCACTCGGCAGCTGTCGTGTCACCAGAAATATGCGTGACAGGTACCAACATTTCCTTCCGTACCTTTAATACAGGAAAAAGACAAGCAGGTCTAACACAAAATCGCCGCTTAAGTGGGTATTTCGGATCATTGTGTGCATGCATCATCACAGAAATTTGAAAAGCGGCGACATCACCCCTCCTTCCTCCCCGCCTCTCCCTCCCAATAATACTGCACGCAACAGTGGTTATCGAAAGTTGTTTGAGAACTAATGTTGCGACGAAATATGTATGTGGAAATATTTATGCGCTATTTTCTTCATGCTAATGCCTATCCCACCTCTTCTATGTCTCGTAATCATCTCTCAGCCGAGCTCTGCTAAGTCAACAGTTCGATATTTACATCAGTCTTGCTTATTAATGCCTATATTTTGACGGATACCAGATCCAAATAGGTCAACGACAAGAAGAAAGTGGTTAACGAAGTCGGTCCCTTCCAAAAAAAGTCAATCCGAAGATGTAGAGAGAGAAAGAGAGCTGGAAGGAAAGGCAAGGAGACGCAAGTTCGGTTTGATACCCTGCACTGAACTTTCAGCAATCCTTAAAGCTGAATTCACACGACGGGTCGCATCTCTGATCGAGTTCGCAGCTGCAAGGAATCACGTGCGCCACTAGTAACTCTCCTGCACCGTCCTTGTGTGCGGCGTAATTCGACCGCGCTGAGTCACGACATGTTCGTCCGCGGAAGTGAGTCCGTCGTGTGAATCTCGCTTGAGCAGATCAACGACAACACGGAAATCAGCGACGAAGCCAGTGCCTTCCAAACAAGTCAGTCAGTCAGTCCTGCATTGTGATCGGTACCTCAACTTAATTTTAGCTCATTTTTCGCGAGACCGAGATTATGCAAGTGTGGCAGGCCCTCTGACTTTGTTTACTTTTTGTAAATAAACAGAAGCTAGAAAGCAAACGGCCAAGTAGTGCCGGTATACCTCGTTCTTTAAGCAAGTCTCCGTTTCTCGGGAAGTTTCATTACCTCATTGAATATTCCTGGTGGCTTTCCTCATCGTGCCACCTCAGGGTAGCGTTCTCCTCATGTGCCGTTCTTAGAGTTTACAGTTTGCGAATTTAAAGCTGCATGCTGCAAAATAAGGCGGAGAAGCGGTATGGGGTCTTATTTCTTTTTTCATCGTTCACATTAGTAAAAAAATTTTAATCGCTATTTCTAAAACGCCAATCTCAAAACTGGTGCTAGTTTCCAAATTCGTTCGAAGCGCGTGTGCCTTTGAAGTTATTGGCTTCGATTCGTAAATTGCAATATGTGCGCTAAAGTAATTAGCTAAAAATTGATTGAGGAAATTCTGTTAAATATTACATGATATATTTTGATTTCTTGCGCAAGTAATGTGCGCCTCTTCGAGTAATCTAGATGAATGAGTTGATTTCTGCTATGCCACAGGCGATTTCTAAGCTTTTTGTTAACATTGTTAATGTGTGAACATAATACCCCCTTTTCCTAAATGAGCAAAAAAATGAAAGCAACCTTGCGGTCCATGCTTACATCGTACGCTTTTCCGCCGTGCAGCAGGCAAGCTGAAGGCGTCACACCCTTTGCATTTCAACGCATTTTTCATACAGCCTGGCAGTAAAAAAAAAAGGGGGGGGGGGGGTTTGCGAGAAGAAGGAAATCGAAAGGAAATCCGATTTTGTGGTATTTAAGGCCCCAAACGCTCACGCTGCTGACTCAAAAGTCTCAATAAAAAAACATCAGCGGCTACGGGCATACCAGCCATCTTCGTACATCTAAATTACGACCAAACATTATCGGCTTCTGCGCGGCGTCCTACGTGTACGCATTGCGATAGCGTTCAGCTTCCTCCCCTCACGTTTCGCGGCCCCTCGAGAAGCTTCGTCACACGGAGTCGGCGACGCCTGGCTACGTATTCCGGTGTTAGCTTAAGGAAAAGAACGACAAAGAAGGGCGGCCCTCGCTTTGTGCGGCACCTGTGGAAGCGCGGAGGAGTGAGGTCGCACGCCGCATTTACGGGTCGCGGCGCAAAGCACGCAAACATTTCCCAATTATTTCGAGAGCCGGCAGAAAGGACCTTTGCGGCACTTTCTCACGACCGTTAAAAAACGCAGGAAAGCGTCCCCTTCGCTTTTTTTTTCACAACCTTGGTCGTCGGCGGAGAGGCTTGACGTAAGTCAATAATGCGGCATCACGAATAGGTTTCGCAAGCGAGTCAAGCCAGTGTCGGTCAGGATCGTGCTGCAGCTTCCGCCGTGCAGGGAACGCTAAGACGCTTTAAGGCCAGCAGGTAGAGCGACTGAAACCAGGTGACGCCTCCGTCCATAAGGGAACTTGCGCGCAGCCGAAATGCACATCGAGCGGCAGCAGTGCACACTGCGTGCCACCAGCTTTACTCTACGTTATAACAATATGGCCAGGTTGCAAACGAAAGCCTGATCCGTCCCTGGTTGCAGAAACATTGGTGTGCTTACCGAGGCAAGGAGTGTGCATACGTGTGCGAAGTACACGGACCGCCCGCTATTTACGCGCCAAATAGGGCAAACAGCTCATTTGAGTGCGGCCGAGTGCGTTAGATGGGACAAAGTAAGGTGAGACAGACGGGGGGACAAGCGCTTCTGTCTGTCTGTCTTACTTTGTCCGTCTGCCGCGCTTCACCGTACTCAAATATGCATCGCCAACTGGCACAAAATTCTACTCTTCTGAAGAACGAACAGCAAACCTGGCCTAGTAGTGTAGCGTAGCAATCAGTAAAGCGGGATATATCCGGATATTTTGTTTCAGTGCTACAGTAAACTTCGCACGGTGGCTTGAGGAAATCATGGCTTTTCTCAACCTGTATATGCACACTCTTAATAAAATTATGGTCAAAACTGTTCTATGACAAGTTCATGCGGAGGAAGGGAAGATCGAATGCCTATTATTGCAGACGTCTCCGTGACTGAAAATAGGGCGCGCTAAATCATCATCATGGGCTAGTAGTGAACCAGCTGGGGACATCTAACATGGGCTGTAAACTTGTACGCGTTGTGCCCAGCATGGGCGAGAACTGTTTCTTAAATTTAGAACAATGGGGAGCCCTGCGCTCTCTTTGGGCTATCCTTGGACGGTAGCTCTCTACAGACAATGCAAGAAGAGCACTGTGTGCTGTGGGCTCTTTATTTTTATTTTTCTAACTTAGCCTCGAAGTACTGACCGTGTACATACATTCCAATTTTTTTTTCGACCTCGTGCTCGAGCCTGACATTGCGTCATCCACCATTTGCTTTTCTTTTTCCACGTTAATCAGCATTTGTTTTTTCACTCACTACGGTGAGGGGGCCTGTCATGATAGTCTATACATTGTTTTGACGGGCCCCCTCACCGTACAGTCAGTATAGTTGGTAAATTGAGGGGGCCCCTTTTTATTCCATATCATGTTGAATTTGGTCTGAGTTTTGCTAATAAATTGGGGCACACAGTAAGGGCGCAACAATGCGTCATTATTCGTTGGTCTGCTTCCGCTAAAGCAGCGTCTACCTAAAGCCCCCTCCCCATGAGCTACGCAACGGGCAGCTTCGCTCCCCTTGGCAAGAGCCGCCCGTGTTAGGCGTGGTGCTGAAGCATAGGACAAAACACATACGGCAGAAGTCAAACGAGAAAATAATGTCGTAACCTTAGAAAAATTCCACAACGCGATTAGAACCAAGGTCCCCACAATCACGAGTCCGACGCTCTTCCGCGGCACCATGAAACCAGACGAAACGGTTCGCTATTACAGAGGTTCTGCATCGGCTGCTATTACTCGTCAAAATAGTGCCATGGCCCTCGTGAAGGGCCCCCTCACTATAGCCAGTTCCCTTTTTCTTTTTTTTGAGTAGTTTTCTTCACTCACATAACGGGTGCTGTTGCGAATGGTGCCAAAAATTCCTAAAAATAAGCTCTCGAGATAGAAATTCGATTTTTTACAAACCAAATTATTGCGGACGGCGGACCTCACTACACCGATTATGTGTTCTAATTTTCTTGTTATTTAGTTAGCTAATTAATATATTGCATTAGCGCAGTTACGCAGTTACTGTCAATGGAAAGTTTGCAGCTACTGACTAGCTGAATTAATATCAGTTTTCAAATTGCGCAAGTAGTCTTCCTATAGGTCCTGCAGCACAGCAAAGCTTCTTGCTTTTTCGATGTGAAACTAAGCGCTTGAGAGCACAGGAGACGACGTGTGCAACAAACGTCAGCTGTTGACATGTCATGACGTTTCCCGGCCTGCGCAACGCAAGCCGAAACATCTTGGTTATTTCGACGTGGTAAATGCGGCTCCTGGCGTGCCCCTGGCTTCACTCTGACATCGGCACTGCAGAACACTGGCCATCAGATATCATTGGCAAGCCAAAAGGCGGTCACAAAAGGCGCGATTATCACTTTGTCAGGAGCGGAAGACACGCGCGAAAAAAAAAAATGGAGTTCATCTTTTATCTTTAAAAAGAAGCGCCTCGATACCACGCGCCGCCATCTAAGCTCTAGACAAGCGTGGCCAGGGAGTTATAATGTGCTAAGCTTCCTTTTGGCGCGTCGATGAAATGGGGAGGGAAGCGCCCACCACGAGCCGTAAACACCGCGTCGAAATGAGAAAGATGGCTAATTCGGCTTGCGCGGCGCAGACTGAGAGCTGTCATAAGTCGTGCAAAGCTGACGTTTGTTGCCCAAATGGTTTCCTGCGCTCCTCAAAGTCAGAAACGTTCTCGTGCTTCAGGGCCTAAGAGTAGGACTTCTTGCGCGATTTTAAAACTGATGTGAGATCACCTCGCCAGTAGCTGCAAACTTACCGTTGTCAGTATAGCCGCGTAATTGCGCAAATTAAATAGAATAATTAGTGTATTCAGCTAATTAATGAGAAAATTATGGGCACATCTCTTTTCCGAAGTCCGCCGTTTCCGATAACCTGGTTTCTAAATATTGCTTTTTTATATTGAATGCTTCATCTTTATTACTTTTTGGCTGTCTTCGCAAAAACACCCAGTATAGCGCCTTAGCTCATATATGGAGAAATGAAACTGAGAGCAGGAAGGCCCCCCTCTCTCCTCCCCTTGATTCCCCAGCTAAGTCTATCTATCTTCAGGACTGGGGGAAAAAATAGGAGACGTTTCATCACCGGCCAATCCCGGATATGGCATCCACTAACTTACATGTTAATATGGTCTCCAGTGCCGAATCATAGTACGTACTTTGTAACCTCGCATGTGAGGCGGATGTGTTGAGAATCGGCGCAACTGCCCCGCATAGTCATTGAGGACACTGTACTATACAACAGAATATAATGCTTTCTTGCACAATGCAATAAAAAAAGTACATGAACCAACAGGTGGTATCCTTAAGAGGAAGCTTTAGCTCGGGCCCAACTCCGACGCGGCCTATTCAAATACATGTAAAACGCAAGAACGTTTTTATGAGATAACCCCTGGACCGATTTTGATGAAGTTTGTTGCATTTGAAAGATAAAGTTAAATTCTAGTGACTGTTGGAAGCGGAATTTCGATTTAGGGATTGAATTTTCTTAAAACGATTTTCAAATATTTGACCGTTCGAAAAAAATAGAAGCATGAAGTTTACAAATTGATAGCTATGCATCAAGAACTGATATCGCGGTTCTGTAAACGGCATCCATTAGATCATTCAAAGCGGACAAATTCAATATGTCATCTTACATCTTACGTGAATTTGTTACGTTGGTTACAACGGTTTTACAAAAGTTGTATTTCCCTATGATTAAATTTTTTTTTTATATTCATGTGTAACATATCAATTTTGTCCGCTATGGATTTACTTTTAGATGCAATTCACAGAATTCTATTATCATTTTTAGTGGCTGAGTTACGGAGTTGTAAACTTGATAGTTTCGTCTTTTGAAAATTTTCGATTTTTGCCAATTTTTAATAAAAAATTGACGACCTAACTCGAAAATTCGAAACCAACAGTCACTAGATTTTAAGTTTGTCTTTTAAATGCAACAAACCTCGTCAAATTTGGTGCAGTGGTTGCCGAGAAAAACGAATTCTCCTTTTACATGTATTTAGATAGGAGCACTCGAGCTAAAGCTTCCTCTTAAGCGCGTCACTTCAGGCATTTTAAATATCATCAAAGCCACACTCGGTCGTGCTTAGCTATCCACAGTTACGCACTAGCATATTATAAGAGGTCACGTGCGTATGTTCGATTATCGTAGAATTATAAAAACGACGTGCGAGGTCGCTATGTGCTCAAATGCCCCAAACTGTAGTATTTCCACAATACAGCCTATTTGAATTTATTAAACTTCGCACCTTCATTGGCTAGTAATAAGCGCACAAGACTCACAAACATGTTGAGCCAGATCATGACCTGGCGGACGGGAGATGTACAGTGCCCAGCGATTGAAGCGCGATACTCGGACAGCATGGCGGCCGGTACGTTTTTGAACCATCGGTGGGCGCTGTTGACACTGGGATGATGCATTTTTGTCTCACATGAAAGCGAGAATCTTTTTGGTGCATCGTAACTGCATTCGGCCTCCTCGGCGATCACCCAGCGATTTCTGATGTCTGATCGCGAGGTCTGAGTATCGTGTTTCATTCGCTGAGCATTGTACTACCCTGAGCAATATGAGCGGGAACACAGGAGCGTGTGTCAGATAGCCTCAAGGCCATGCTATGGGCAAAACGCGGCGGCCGCCGTAGGAAACAAGGCGGAAAAGGGCACGCTCTTCTAATAACTGTTGGCACTCCCACCATGCGTATGTTTATACAAAGTGCGGAACTTCACATCGCCAGCGCGTATTTGCAACACCATAGAGTTCCATACAATAATTACTATAGAGTGAACTCTGGCGCTGGTGTCTACGGGAGCTGCAATGGGGGCGGTTCAGCCTGCATGAGAATGATGGGAAGTACATAGATTTGCCTAAACTTCGTCCTTCTTGCTTCATTGTTGCTTCATTGTTCATTGTTGAGTGCGCGCATATGAACATGGCAAAAGACCCCTCGGTAGTGCGTGACTTGGCACACTTGCGATTTACAACTTGTAGGGTCGCGTGTCTACCGGAAGAAAAAGGGGTGCAGTATATAGCCGAGAGGTGCTTCTTCGTTCCAGTGTGCGCGACCAAATTCGCATGTTTGGCAGAAATCTTCGTCTTGCAGTAACGGCATCGGGCTCATCTGAAATTGTTTGGAACTTCCAGCAACCAGTCTCGAAGCGTAGGGTTCTGCAGCCACTCTTTCCTGAACTTCTGCACGTACTACACAGGTCCCATTTCGCCTGGCCGAATGGCGAGCATACTCGCCGGCATGGCGTGCGTGCGTGCTTGCGTGCGTGCGTGCGTGCATGCGTGCGTATGGATGGATGGATGGATGGATGGAGTTGCGACTAACGGCCGCTAGAGGGGCGCTCTACTGGAAAAAGTCCCATTCAAAGCGTTTAGAATGTTCCGATGTTCCCCTCTTCCGCAATACAACAATTTCGCCCACTAAACAATCTAATAACCTGCTAAATTTAGCGGGAAAACCGCCAATTTGCCAATACTGGCTAGCGGAAGAGTTTCCGACAGCGCCATACACGCATCGCTGTAACTCGGTTTCGAGGCTATCTGCCACGCGTTCTCGTGTTCGCGCTCATATTGCTCACGATAGTACGAGAGCACTCTGGTGAGCGCAGGAGTAGGGTTGTTCGAAAAGCAAAATTTCCGAATCGAATCAAATAAGAATATTTTAGAAAAGTAACCTCTGAATATCAAATCTAATATAGAATACTTTATTTGTAAACTAAGTGAAATAAAAAAAGCTCGCGTGATGTCCGTATCGTACAAAAATATTCATATTAAACAATAATAACTAAAGCATATTTGCATTGTTGGATACGTTCATCTAATACCGTTCGCAAATCGACGTCCGGTTAGCTGGAAAGCTCGTAATAAATGAGAAACAACTACCTTAAGTTATCCAGTGCACTATGAAAATGGCAGTAAATTGAAACAAGAAAAGACACGTCATGGGACTCACGTTAAATGTTCCATTCGCGGGTTCGTTAACGGAGAGATGTGTCATACAATACAGCACCACATGTTGTCTTAAAGAGACGGTAAGACATGTTGAGACTATGTAAATAAGGAATTACATCGCCTCAACCAAGACAACGACTTTCTATATTGGCGGCGAGGAGTTACGGAGTCGCCACCTGTCGGAAGCACCTCCCTTGCGTAGTAATCACGCGGCGCGCTCCTCATAGGTTTCGCTTACGGCGCTCAATAAAAACACCACGCGGCAGCCCTCCTGGACATTTATGTAAGTACTCTCAAAACGAGGGAAGTTTTTGACTGTCGATATAATAATCTTGGGCAAACTGAAAGCACAGAATCGTTTACATACGCTATCTCTTTACCGAATACGCACAGTGAACGCCACTGCGCGCAGTCGCCGCGATGGAGTCTCCCGAACCGGCTTCTTGCATGAAAGGTAGTCAAACGCTGAGAGTAAACTATGTGAAATATGTTCTTATAGTGGGCTGTCTGTATAAGTAAATGGGGCATAACAGAATGGAGCCTCAATCCAGCGATTGCACGGGTTCGCAGCGACCGACTGCGCGTCTTTATGCATGCCCGCGCACAATGTTTTGCTGTCGCTGTGAGCGCGTTTTCGCGCCGTGCCGTGAGCTTTAGGCCGCAGCATATGAGCATTTGACAGTACACTAGCAACCATTGTTGCGTGGACGCTATTAGAACTGTTCAAAAATAATTCCGTTATAGAGACTTCGACGCCTAGCTACGGCGACTGTGATGTGCCGTCGCGACGATTCAATCTTCTTTTGTCTTATAAATTCTTGGACATTTCAATATTATTTCTGTAGTTGCGTCGCACTGTATGTTTATCGGTCTTCTCAGCGTGCGATTTCCCTCTGCTTGTTTTTCGTAATCCAGTGCACTATTTCATAACACAAACATGACCATATGTCATGCCTTTTTTTTAATGTGCGTCTTACCGCTCCCTTTCCGTTCCAGTGAACTTGCCAGTATCTAGCATCAACAAGTTTATAAGCCCAAACCGTCATGACATTAGCCGGGCAGCGGGCGCGGGCGAGCGCCTCAGTGCGCGTTTTCTGCTACTCACCGAACATCGCGCAGTCCCGGCGCCGTAGCAGAAATCGTCCTCGCGTCTGTGCTTGCTGCACACCCGAGTTGTAGCCGTTGGCAGTCTGCCAGTTCTAAGTTTCGCCAGCCAAGTTTCAGCAGCATCTTGCCCTGCGGCTACGTGTGAATAAGGCTGACACAGGGCTCCGTTGCGTACGTCCGGCGCTGCGGCACCGAGCAGTAGCCTACCATGCTGCACGCCTCCAAAGGCAGCCACTACCTATTATAGTACTTTCAAATGTTGTCAAGCAGACACCCAAGGCGGTAAAGCCTCACCACTTAATCAGAACCGCAGCGCAGGTGGGACTTCTAAACTTTCGTTTTGAGCTCGCTTCGGCGCTTCCGGAGCAGCCGACGCGGCCGCTGTGTCCACGTGATCCCTTGTGCCACATCACGCCGACGGTCGCGCTAGCTTTTCCAGTGGTGGAGTTCGCCGCCAATAGGCTGCGCCAAAGCAAGCCATTCGCTCTGAATGACTCAAAACTATGTTGAGCAGAATTCATCTGCCCCGTGCGTTCGCTCAGGAGTTGTTGCCACTGCACAGCAACCGCGGCTCCTCTGGAGTCATTCGGAACAGTCTCCTCTTCCATCGTGTTTTCTCCGTCGAGACTCCAGTAAGCGTCGTTATCTCTTACATTCGAAAGAAACGAATATTGGAGAATTTATTGCAGTGAATTCGCGAATCGAATACGAATCAAGTATCAGAGGCTGTGCGATTCGTATTCAAAATGGCGAACAACCGCATATCCCCTACAAGGAGGAGTTCCAAATACGCAGCGCGCCTAATTGCACTTGTGAAGACGCGTACACTGGGGCGCACCAAAGGAGTTTTTTTCGCGATAATCTCTAATAAATCGCTCGGCGCAAAACTCTGACGTACATAGTCATGTACATAAAGCACCACCACTGTCAAGCCTTATATGTACCCAGCCTTAAGATTAAAAATGATTGAATAATCGTATGTTTTTTTCATAGTTGTTTCATATGTTGCCGATGTAGTAGTCGTCCAAGAGCACATTGTTTATTCCAAGTCAGGGCGATAAATTATCTTGACATAAGCCTACCGTGTGAGACTGAAATGTGGTCCACTGAACTCATTGAATCGTACCACATGAAGTGGAAGAGGCGATAACAGGTCCATCCTCTGATCTTGAAATACGTGGGCATATGGCCACTCCCACGCGTCTTAATATCCTTGAGCAATCCGACACGCCTGGCGAGACTTCTTGAGACGAAACCCAGGTCAGCTCAGTGGCTATGGCGTTGCGTTTCTGAGCACAAGGTCGCGGTTTCGACCCTGGCCGCGGCGGCCGCATTCCGATAGAAGCGCAACACAAAAAAGGCGCGTGTATTATGCATTGGGTGTACGTTAAATCCCAAGCGGTCAAAATTAATCCGGAGTCCACCACTACGGCGTACTCGTGATCGGATCGTAGTTTTGGCACGTAAAACCCCAGAAGTTTGGAGCCCTAGTCAAGGCAGCTGCTGTATATCGAGTCGCGCAAAAACCTACGACTGCCGTCCCTCAAAAATCAGCGTTTATTGTCAGAGGCGAAGGGTACCAAGCTTCGGCCTCTTGCGTTGATATCCGAAATTCCTTACAATGTATGGTGTGTGTTGAAGCCCCCGGTGATAACCTACATATCAGGAGATGATGACAGTATGCCTCGCAATCTGTTCCGGTCATTTGTAAGTGTTTAGATAATTTATAACAGTGCACAGTGTGTCAATACATCTTCCTTCACTGTTAAACTTGTTGTTCTTTTTTGTATACATCCTTGTCATATTCTATAACTCGAAGACACTTTGTATTATTTTGTCACCTACATCCGATTTCTAAATATTTCACCGTTCCTAAGAATAATTTCTTCCACTTAGACTACTTAACTTACTTACTGCAACATTGTATGTAGTATTGTATTGTCTTTTACATTGAGATACTATTTTTCGATCATGCATCTCAGAATTTAACTGCAATGCTGATAACATTTAAAGCAAAATCATCATCGTCATCATCATCATCATTATCCGCCTATTTTATGCCCACTGCAGGACGAAGGCCTCTCCCTGCGATCTCCAATTACCCCTGTCCTGCGCCAACCGATTCCAACTAGAGCCTGCAAATTTCCTAATCTCATCGCTCCACCTAGTCTTCTGCCATCCTCGACTGCATTTCCCTTCTCTTGGCGCCCATTCTGTAACCCTAATGGTCCAACGGTTATCAAACCTGCACATTACATGACCTACCCAGCTTAATGTCCATTAGAATGCCGGCTATACCCGTTTGCTCTCTGATCCAAATCGCTCTCTTTCTGCCTTTTAACGTTATGCCTAGCATTCTTCGTTCCATCGCTCTTTGCGCGGTCCTTAATTTGGTCTCAAGCTTCCTTGAAAAATCTCCAAGTCTCTGCCCCATATGTCACTACCGGTAAAATGCACTGATTGTACATCTTACTTTTCAACGATAATGGTAAGCTTCCAGTCAGGAGCTGACGATGTCTGCCGTATGCGATCCAACCCATTTGTAATCTTCTGTGAATTTCCTTCTCGTGATCAGGGTTCCCTGTGATTTATTGACCTAGGTAAACGTACTCCTTCACAGACTCCAGAGGCTGACTGGCGATCTTGAACTCTTGTTCCCTTGCCCGGCTATTGATCATTATCTTTGTCTTCTGCATATTAATCTTCAGCCCCACTCTTACACTCTCTCTCTTAAGGTCCTCAATCATTTGTTGTAACTCGTCTGCAGTGTTGCTGAATAGAACAATGTCATCGGCAAACCAAAGGTTGCTGAGGTATTCGCCGTCGATCCTTACTCCTAAGCCTTTCCAGTTTAATAGCTTGAATACTTCTTCCAAGCACGCAGTGAATATCATTGGAGAGATTGTGTCTGCCTGTCTGACCCCTTTCTTTATAGGTATCTTCCTACTTTTCTTGTGTAGAATTAAAGTAGCTGTGGAATCTCTGTAGATATTTTCCAAGGTATTTATCAAGTTCTAAAGATGTTTGCGAAAGCGTGGAGTATATTACGTAAAGTTCAAAGTTTCAGCCACGTGTTATCCACAGCTCTACGTCACCATACACCCGATAAATCATAAAGCTCCAGCTATATCCTGTCATGTCGCCCTAGTAGCAACGTCACTAAAACTGCTCTACAAAGCTCATCTGACGCAGAACTCTAGAGAAAGACTGCGTGCTCGGAGTGGAATTTTTCGTTGAATAAATAAATTCTGCTATAGTTCTCCAGTCGATTTTGAATAAAGTGTTCTGGTGTCTCGAAACGTATTCAGCCTGTGTGCGGCTTCGTTATTTACCAAAGCTCTACTGACTATACACAGCCGCCCCTAAGGCAAGCGCAAAGGCAAGACAGACAAGTTATTAGCAAAGGCAGAAAACTTATTGTAGCTTTCCCATTTGGAATTTCTACGCGCCTTAGAGTAGCTAAATTGGCGAATGGAACTGAATATTAATATTAAAGAAACACGATGGTCGAATATCGAATTTAATACCGAATATTTCCTGCTTCTAAACAATGTCAACTATTAAGGGTGCCTCGGAGTGTCCTTGGCAAAAAAGAAAAAGAAGGCTCATTTTCGTTACTCATTTGTTACGTATAATACGCTCAGTAGCTGGAATGCAGGTCAACTGAGAAGCCTATACATGAGAAACACCTTAGGTCTGATTATATCTGATGCTCAATGACACTGATAGTAACGAGACAAAGGTCACCAGATCACGTAGTAAACTGTTTGTAGAAGGAGCTAAATGTAATACGCTATACAACAACGCAAATCGTGTTAAAGAAATCCAAACGTGATCAGATTGATAAAAAAAATCATTTGTTTCGCCTACATCGACACAACAAATTCATAGACTAAATAAGTCGAGGCATGCTTACTTAACGACTGGAAACTATAGTTGTACAAAAGTGAGTTCCTCGGTGCGTTCGCTCTGCCACTGTTGTCTCTGCGCAGCAAGGCCGGCTCCGCTGCAGCAATATCATTTGGGAGAGGCCGCATTTACGTCGATCTTGCTGCCTGTACACTGCAACAAATCTTGTTACCTCTTATAGCATTCGACAGAAACGATTATTTGACAAATTCGAATAGGTAAAGCCCGATTTGCAAGCGGATAGCGAAGACGATTCGGTTCGTATTGGAAATTTCGAAGACTAGCACACCCCTGGTTATCACCGGCGTACGATAAAGCTCTTTCTTTTTCATTTTTTATTCCCTGAAAATTGAATTGAAGTAGTCATAAGGGGGCGTGTTGCTTCCAACCCCTCCGTAAAGTAACGCCAGTTAAACCTACCTACCCACCTAATTTAGGAAATGACTGTCCACGGACTTCAACGGCGTTCTCGTAATTGGCAGGAAAGCTAATGCGATATCAAGCCTCTTCCATGAGTCATGTTCTTCACTCAGAACAAACGTGAGAATATCATCAGGCGACTACACTGTCAATTCACTTAAACCCTTGAGTGCGTCATCCGTACTTAACAAGACAACACGTGTCAGCACACCAAGAACTAAAATGCTGTAAGCATGCGTCATGACACATGTCATGAGCTGAGGGACTTCCTCGGACCGTGTCAGTGTCCTGCATCTGTTCTGCGCGCTACTAAGACGCTTATATAATTCCTTCGGGATATATGGCCTCAATAAGACTTTAAATTACCGTGAGTTCGTGCTAGTCCGTTTGCGTGTATCTTTGTACATGCGTTTCACGCGCGTGCGAATTCTTCTCTTGTTATTTTCTCCTGCTCTCTGTATCCCTCATCATACATGATCCATCGAGTAACATGCTTTCTATGACGTAGTAATAACCTAGGGTCTTCTAAAAATTTTGTATGGTGGCGCGTTTACATCCTCAGAAAGAGAACGGAAAGCAGTTACGTACATACCTGCACCGTTTCTTCTTTTCTTTTTCTTTTTTTTTACTGTTGCGTCTAGTGAGAGAAGCTTTCGACAGGAAAGAATGCCCGTATTCACAAAACTTTTCACAGTCAGAGTGTTTTCTCATCGGCCAGCCGTTTGGGCACCCGCCACTTATGGTGGCGATCGTCGTGATGACTAGACAGCCGCCTCAACGACGGCCAATAGTGGACGGCACCTACGCAAGAGCGTTTCTTTTAATATCGCTCCAGGGGCCGACTTCACAAAGCTCTTATTTCGTGAATGCTGTTATCCATTGACCGGTCGCCTTGGCTAAGAGTGCGTCCAATATCTCTATAGGCTGGGCTGGCATGTACTCTTACGAAAAGATTTACCGTAGGAACTTTTTTTGTGAATATACGGGTTCAGGTTTTTCTAGATTTACAGCACTACAAAACAGATTTGGTTTCAGTGGTCAATGTGCGTCATAACTACACCATAAATGGCATAGGAAGCGGGGCAAATGCACCCCCAAGTGGCCCCACGTGCTCTTCATATCGCTGTTGCAGTGAGAAGGCAAGTTTTTGTAAAGACAGACTAGACAGCTCACACCTTATTTACACCTCATACATTATTTTTTAAATGTCGCATTTGGCAAGGAAAAACTAGGGGATGCTTGCTGGTGTTTTTTTTAGGCTATATTGTACGTAGACAAATTTTATTGCATGTTCGAATTGCATACAAGTGCTTTCAAGGAGATGCGCACGACGAAACAACCATTGCTCGATGATGTTTCCGACCGCAACACCACTGGAGCTAATAATACCTTCGTGGAACTGTTCATAAATAAAATACATATAACGCGCGATAGAAAACAGGAAGGCAAAAAAGAAAAGAAATAAGACATTATACCGAAGCACCTATACGTCCCGTAACCATCAACGGGTTTTGCTTAAACACAGTACCCACACTTCTCGAACTTACTTTTCTTTGATGACGTCGGCTAGGAAGAAATATGCGGGCGTTGTATCTTCCCTCGTGCAAGCACGAAAACATACTTGGACCAATGCGAGGAGAAAAATCTGCAATCGCACCCTGCCGCACACCTGCGACTTCAACAGCGAAGCTGTATATAGCTACCGTGCGGCGGTGGTCGATGTCCGTCCGTCTACGCGTCGCGTCGACACGAAAAAATTTTCGCCTCCAGTTTCTCGCGAATGCTCTGTAGCTCTCAACCTAATGTAGGTATCCTGAAAAAAATTATACTGATATTGGATGCTATGACAACTCTATCATTACACCGATTTTAATTTCCTTACCATAATTAGTTAGTTCATAGTAAGCTGTAAACGTTACAGAATTCCCGTCTGCTGTCAGTACATGGCCGTCTACGGAGGGAGTATGGTATAATAAATAAATAATATTTGCTAACTGTTGCTCTCGTTTTTTTTTATGTTTCCAGGGCTGAAAATGGTGCTCATCTTTGTGCTCCTTTCTGCAATTGCACATCGTAAGTATTCCTCTTTTCAGCCGTCGATACCCGTTGAGACATGCCGGCTTGGCTTTGATAGTTTAGATTTATTGATTGTTTTACGAGATTTTAGCCAAGCATTTGTTGCATTACCGCTACCAAATCGCCGCCTAACTGCTTACTTATTTCTCTTGCAGTAACAAACGCAAATATGCCGCCTAAGTTTACCAAAACTATTGACCTTGCTGTGATATCCGAGAACACGCCAGTTGGTAAGTCCATGACGCTATTCAGTCAAACACGACTCGTGAAGCACCGAATTTCATTTTTCTGTGTCTACTACCATGAATTTGTTCCGAAAGAGGTAAAGAAGTTGGAACCAAAGCGCCTTACTTATTTCAAATTTATTTCTCTTTAGGCACATCTGTATTTCGTCTAGAAGGTTCGGATCCCGAAAATTCCCCAGTTTACTACGGACTCGAGGGAACTGACCTTCTTTCAGTTGATCGTGCCACGGGCGACGTCACTGTGATAAACAACATCGATCGGGAGGTAGGTAGGTAGGGAGTAGGTGAACATATTTGCGACAAATTCATATTGGACGCCCAAAGATCATAAAAACATTATCTACGTCATTGCTTTTTTAACATAAGACGTTTATAGGGACCACGAATCAGTTGACGTAGAGTATGCAAGGCCTTAAGGCATACCAGATGAGCTCATATCAGTTTAATATATTTAAGAGGTGACGCGAACGCTATTTAGGAAAGGGGAAGGGGCAGGACAGGACTAGGTGTAATTCACTATAGAAGTATAACGTCCGACGCTCCACGTAGTCGAGTGTCTTGAACGATGGCACATGACCGGATTCGTTCCTCGAAAGATGACGTCGCTGTCTTGAATGGGTGCTTGTCACACAATGCCATAAATAATTCCTACATATCTGCAGCTGTATGCATTCTCAACAAGTCGTTATTGGAGAGCGATATGTCGCGTACGTGCTGCGTAGGCTCTCTAGAAGTGCTACAGTGGGGATAGGGAGAAAAACATGCTGCGGTTCTTGCATCACCCGACCATACATGTCCTGAAAAGAAAACATTTCCTTTATCCTTTAACACGTTATAAAGACTGGTAACGAAGGAAAAATTTTGCAGTAATATAAGATTTTATAATCGCTTATGAACGTACCCCCAAAACAGTCTCTAGTGTTGTTGTTGTTGTTGTTGCTGCGGCTGTTGCTACTGCTGCTGTTGTGGGTAGGCGTGCGGGAGGGAATGGGAGGAGCAGCAGTCAGACCTTAGGGTCGTTCCTGGGCACGGTAATTAAATTATTCATTGACCGATTGATATTTGCATAAAATTGATGAAATCATATCAATAGCATCATATAAGAAAGTAAAAAAAACTGATAGAAATTTTCTTGAAACACAACATCATGATTTCATCTTAGGTAACGGACACATTGAAGTTCGTGGTGACCCTAGAAGACATCGTTGGAGGACTTGATCAAAATAACATCGTGAGTACTTCAAGTTTTCCGTTGTTCGACTTAACAAGCGGATGAAGCTTCATTGAGTAACTTACATTTGCCGCTTTCGTTTATTTTTGTTCAGGTTAAGGTGCCAGTCAGCGTGATTATATTGGACGTCAACGACAACGTCCCAACATTTGAAAACGTCCCGTACGAGGTCAGGATCGCGGAGGTAAGGCCACTCTACTACTTCCTCGCACACTGTCATGCGGCTTCTATATGCATAAGTACGATACATATAAACTGAGGTCAATCAGCACAGCGGCACTACAAGGTATGGGTGTGCGTGTATGTAACTGGCCAGAAAATATGCAGCGGTCGGAACACATGACCTGATGGCGCAGCGCGTACTGCCAACACTTGAGCCCGCAATCCCGAAAGTCGCAGTTTCGCCCGAAAGGCGAAGCATCGATTTGCGATAGCAAATTATTAGGCAGCTATACGAAGTAAGGATAGTAGTTTTATCAGCCGTATAAGCTTTTGTAAACATTCGCTTACTAACAAAATTAACAAGTATGGTGTCATGCGCGCACACGCAAACACGAACACATCTCATTCGATGACCGCGGACACTCGCTGTAAAAAACGCTGACGTGAGGAAGAGCAGCAGCAGAATCGAGTGAATTGACCTTCGTGCTTCCTCCCCCTTCACCGCGAACTAAGCGGCGAGAACACAGCGCACCCGAAGCTTTCAGCCCTCGGAGCTCCTAAAGTCTGTACCCATAGCAGATCGCTTTCAAGATAGGACCCGCGCGGCCGCGCGCAACTGCGCCATACGCAACCCGAGTAAGACGTCCCCACCCCCCAGGAGCCTTGCGCGCGATGGAGGACAGCGCGCTTCTTCCCCGCCTTCCTCCCCTGCGCGCGCGAGATCGAGCCACCATTTTCGACTCACCCTCGCACGCTTTCGCTAGCACCCATGGCATACGTCTCGCGGCCACGTTGTTATCGTACTTGGACTTTACACGGAACATCACAGCGACGCTGACGACGACAGCGGATATACGCCTGGAGTGTCCATATATTTGCTATCGCAATAAAACTTTTACGTAAATGCTCCCCGCGAGTGGCCGCCGTGGCAGTGAGCGTCTCGATATCACAAAAACCACTTTGACGACTGGTAGGTGCCCGAACGCCGGCCAATGAGCAAGCGCTCTTAAGTTAGAATAGTTATGTGAACAAGGGCCTGCAGATATTTTCTCACTTTTCCCACGTGTTTTATCCGACAAGCTCACTGATAGTATACCACGGCAACCGACGCCTTCCCAACGCATCACATCTACCACTTTTATTCGTTGAAAAATGTGGACAGGAGGGATGAGGTGAAGGGGGGTGGGGGTAATTCTATTGTATGTTTTATACGTGCTCATTCGAGTATGTTAAAAGCTTTGCGCCACACTAAAGCTCTACTAGTGTTAAAAAACGTTCAACAAAGCCATGTATTTCATTAAGAGAGTCTTTTGGCGCCTTGCCATGGTTTTAGCTTTGTCTAAACATTGTGCGTTAAAATGCGAAAAGAAACGTTTGCCGAGACACTATGGAACCACCCAGCCAACCCGCACACGACCCCCTACTCGGAGCATGTATACCTTGCTTGTTCGATATCGCTGCGATACAAGCCGTGATATCGGTCACTCCTCCTTATAGCTTTTCTGAGTGTTTTGCTTTAGCTAACGTAGACCCAACGAAGCAGAGGGTCTGTACTCGGTTACTAGCTTTAAGAAGATCTAACTAGCCCCTAGGCATCGTTATTTTCTTTTTCTATAACGCTGCCATATTTGGAATAACAAGTGAACACCTGCAAACTTTTTTTCCCGCTTTGTAGGACACACCAATAGGACACACGGTGTTGAACAATATCAGAGTGGCTGACTTAGATTCTTCAGGGAACGTGCTTCAGGTCCAGTGTTTCCCCAATGCCAATGTAAGTATGTGTGTATGAATTACTTCCCATCCTCGAAAACAACTTGTTAACGCGGCCTTAAGGCCTTGTTCGCTATAGATAGCCAGAACGAAAAGGAAGTCAGCTGTCGGCAGGGCGAAGAATTGATCTCGTATTGAGAAAGCTTTCCGTTCGGCACTTCTGCCTTCTGTTTGTCATCGGCCCGTGTCATCGCTGCGGGCGGAACTACGTGGGCTGAACGTCAGCGGAGCGTTAGTTAGTTGGCCGGTTAGTGACGTTCATTTTAAACGTATAATTTTTTTTTATGCGGCCAGCTTTGCAGAAAAGATTTCTAGTAAGTTGCTCTATCTCCAAGAAACGCATTGCAGCAGTTATTACCTATAAGTGGGAGCTGAATAGACCCTTTTCATATTTGTAACGCTAGCTTTCCTGTGTGACAGGTTGTTTAACTAATGGCGACATAGTCTTTTTTTTTTTTTGTAAACAGCATGTAGGAGCACGGTTTGCTTGCGTTATGACTTGGTAAATGTAGACGTCGCTCTCGCGTTCAAACAATGCGCAAGAGGCAAGGCGCCCGTCGTGTGCAGCTAGCACTTTACTTGAACAATGGGTGGTGCTGCCATTATTTGGGGCAAATGCCAAGTGCAGAGACGCGCACTAACAATTTAGGAAAAGGATCCAGTTATGTTTCAGTGCTACGCACTGTAAACAGGCACTGAAGAACAACTGAGAAGCGGCTGTCTTACGACATGTCATTCTTCCGATGATGTTGTTCTTGATATATATGCGTTTGAAAAATAAAGGCGCCCTAACTGTGTTCATGAGCCTAACAATGCGCGGCACGCTGTGTTTTAGGTACCGGAAGCGTGCAGCACGTTCGCCGTCGTGGTTACGAAGTCTAGTCCCCAAGAACTGAACGCATCGTTAGTACTGCGAAAGCCTTTGGATCACGCTTTCCGTCCAGTGTACGAAGTCCACCTTGTCGCAGACGTGAGTAACCCATTTGTTTGTGTGCTCTTGTAGAAGTTTTTGTTCTCGTGGGTGTATGTAAGTAAAACCACATATCGGTGGTAGTAAGAAAAACATGTGTTAAGGCAGTGTGTAGTGGACACAGTATGCTATTGCACCTGCTTGTTTGCGACTACTTGTGACGCGTTATACAGCTTACAAATCATTGTCTATCCTTTCCAACGGTTCCTTTCGTGGAGGGGTATTTCTACATGGCGAGAGCGCTACGTACGAACGGCTGTTACAAGGGTACAAGCACACATTGCTCCTGGCCCCCGATGGCGAACCCGACTCTTTCATGTGCATATTCAGGACCTCAAGACAATGCTAATAAGCCTACAGCTTCAATCATTCATGAAGCTTTACGAGCACGTATCGCAGAACCAATCTCACTCAGCATCGGTCCGCACCCGTGCAGAACAATCTGAGCAAAAGAAATGTAAACGGCCACCGGAGATTCGGGCTCGCTATATCTCCACTCCAAGATGTGCGCTCAGCCTAAATGCTGTCCGAATGTATGGCGCGTGTCAAGTGGCAAATAAATTTACCGTGAAAGCAGCGAGTTTTCACAACGGCCAACGCCACCTTCTCAAGGACAACTTCTTTGCGACGCGCTCAACGTCGCCTTCGTCCACTACCGGCACAGACCCCACCGCTCACGGAGTTACGTGGCGCTTAAAGCCCAGCACAAATAACCAAGTGCGAATGCTGCGTGGCAGTGGTGAGCACGTCCGCCTCCAAAGTACACGTCGCCGCGAGAGCAAGACTTCTATACCCAGTGGCGGCGATTGTGGGCGTAGTTTTTTTTTTTCGTGAAATAGTGAGAGTGATTCTAAGGATGCAGAGGTAGCCTGACAACGACGGCGTTACCAGAAAGCGCCAACGGACGGGCACAGTAAAGCAGCGAGTTTCCTGCTCGTTACTGCTGTCGCATTAAAAAAGCAAAGAAAATGGCAGGAACCAGTGTAAAATGTCGGCAACTTGTAAAGTACGTGTCCTGTAGTAAATATTACACGTTAAGTTGGTTATGTCACCTCTGATGCGAAGGACAAGAGGAGGAAGGAATCGATCACTGATTTTCTATGCATGGAGTGTAAATACCTGTGGGTGTCAAAGAGAAGGCGAAATTATTTGTAGAAAAGCAAAGAGGTCAGCCCGAGCTTGGGCGCTTTAACACTGCTAGTCTGCACGGGGGAAGAGGAAAAAGGAATGAAAGAGTTGTGAAGCGTGAAGACAAGAATAGTGATGCGAGAATGTTTGTAGTCAACGCCACCCCTATTCTTAAACCTTCGATTTCAGTCCAGTGTTCTGCAAAATTTGAAGTATTACCCGCAATGTTCTTGCAGCACAGCTTGAGTGGGGCCAAAGGCACAAATTAATGAGAATGGCTTCCTGTTTATATTTGCCAGAGAAGAGGCTCAAGCCCATCGCTCCAACTTTCATTCTATAGGCAGACGCTAAATATGTACGCCAGCGCCTCTAGTACATGGCTGCGGTCGCAATTTTGGCTGTTCTCATAAACGATGACGTTAGCAAAGCGCCGAGTGCATGCCACACGAAGTCGCATTCTGTGCACCGAACTTGTGTCGCAGCGTTTGAGTTTCGGCCCCCTACGAAACCACATACCGTTGTCGAATTTATGGGGACTGCGGTGACGGTGTGGTTGTGTCACTGGAGGAACTTGATGTGAATCGCCTTTTCATAAAACCAGGGAGCTTGTATCCGGTCTGTAAGACTCACTGTGCACTATATACCGTGCATTCGTGCAAAACAAATGTCTCTGCGTCCGCAACTTCGCCGTCCTCCACGCCGCAGTGTCCGGATAACTACTAAATTTATTTTCGTGACCCCGCTGTTGCGTGACGCCAATAAGATCTGCAATGTCGAGGAGTAAGGTGTAATAAGGGCCTCGGTTGCGTGTGCAATGCGATCATTTATCACGCAGGCTTATAGTCACAAAGCACCGTCTATACCCACGAGTGGGCGGCAATCGAGTGGAACTGCCGCAAGAATAGCAACCAGGGTCGCTATAACGTAAAGCTATTCCAGACTGCTTCTATTCCAGGGCTGCTGCAATCATGCAACCTTCTGCAATTGATCAAAAATCTTTCGGGCTACCCCCACTTCGCCTGTATGTCAAATATGATGTATCCACACTGGTTATGCGTGATTAAACCGAACAAAAGAAAAATAATTATTTCCGATTCCACGCATTTTTCGACATCAGCCCACCGCTATTGGTCAAAAGGTTTAGGGCTGCGCCCACTTCGCCTTTCTGTGCCGCGACGTCACAAATACCGCGAAAACTCACCACGTCAAGGGGATTTTTATGCATTAAACATGCATTAGTAAGCCGAACAAAACTGAATTACTTTCGGAACAGCTGGAGACTACTCCGTTTCGAAGGGAATAAAATATGTGCCCACCGATCGCTCTGGCACTGGCTACTCGTAGCTGCCAGTGAGAACGATTTGCGTATAATGAACGGTTTGACGTGGCAGTATAACGTTGTCGAGGCCTTTCGACACGTATACGACATCGCTTTGCCAATTATTCGCTGAGGATCCGTTTTAGTGGCATTTGTAAACGTCCGTTGCACGCCGCCGTGATTTTCCACCAACCACCGCAAGCTAAGCAAGCAGAAGCGGGCCAATCGCAGATGCCGGCACCACCCTCCACATCCGGTTATCTACTTTCACTGTGCTAGCTCGGCCCCAACAAATCCCTCTCCACTTCTGTGTGGTCCCCGCCTATTGTCAGCCAATTATATGAGTAATGCAACAAAAGGAATGCTTTGAACGAGGAATGCTTTCAATGCAAGCAAAAGTGGTCTCTTTTAGACGAGGAGAGCGTTCGATTGGGCAGACTAAACAATGCTGCGGGTCACCAACTGATGCTTGTGCAGGCGGTTGCGCAAATTTTACGTCGAAAGATAAAACAGATTTGAGTAGTTTTACGTTATAGGGCCCTTGTTCGGCAGCAGATGACCCACATCTAAGGTCCAGCTTAAATCACCCTGTAACAACTAGGCACCAGATGACGACAGCTGCTGTTGCGCAGCTGATCTGACTGAGCCGGTAATATAGATGTCAACAGTGCCATCGTGCATTGAAAATATGCGACAAAGAGTGAGCTTTAACAGGCCAGGAGATGAAACATGAGAATGATTCGAAATGCTGGCTATTTGGAGCTGCACGCACGGCCTAGGCAGGAACCATTGAGGCATTCTATGAATCGCGGTAGCGACAAATCCTGAAAGTATCAGTCTCTCGCGACAAATAGTTACAGTGAGCTATAATATATGGGCAGTGCGCCGACCGATTCACCCCGTGTCTTATCGCGTATGTCGCTCGAAGTGCTGTTCGTAGAGGCGGCGTTGTCGTCACCAACTACTGAACGTGTCTAGCAAGCCGTAGCTCTCCACACGGCTTGTATGGTGCGTGCGAGCGGCGTCTGGTCAGACGCCAGACACGCGCTCCAGACGGAACGTGCTAGAACGCGCAAGGCGCTCAGCGCGATGCATCTTCAATAGTTACCGACTGCAGCTCCGCCGCTACTGCCGCCACAAAACGCGTCAGGCGCAGAGGCGAGGTCGCGCCACTCGAAAAACAGTTATAGTGCACTCTAACCCAACCATCGAGAAACTGCAGTCAGGCTTACTGTTAGGAGTGACGAAAGGAGACGGCGACTGCGTCGGGTAAGCGTTCGTATACGGGCAGACGTGAAGAGGCGGGGATCGAAGAGCTGATAGTGAAACCTGTGCAACAGTCAGCAAGTGCACTGAATGCAAGTCGAATATCAAACAGAATTTCTCAAAGCTGTGGCCATGAGTGTATACATATATATATATATATATATACTTTATTTTTATTCAGAAAGACCTCACAGGCCTATGAAGAGGCATAGGGTGAGGGGGGTATATGGCAGAATTTATTACAAAATGCAATAGGTAAAAAGATCTCGATGCATAAAAGAATTCAAATATTGGCACAAAACAAAGAAATTTGTATATTTACGGAAAGGTGTAAAAAAACGAAAAGCGGAATGAACAGATCAACACTGGATGAAAACAGCAAGAACAGCAGTAATTATTACATAAAAGCAGCAAGCTACTTTGCGTTGAGACGTTATACACTGCGTAATGTTAAAAATAAAAATAAAACGCATGGCATAACGCGTGACAATGCATTTCAAATGTAAACGTAATGGGATTGATAAGTACCCGTGTACTAACTCAACCCTACACACAGTGTGGAGTAGAATGTTTGACCAAATTACTGCAAAAGGTATCATGACTTCCGAGCGAAGCAATACTATCCGGAAGGCTGTTCCAAAGGCAAATAGCGCGAGGCAGCGGTGAAAAGTTAAATTCTTGCGTCGGGCCATACAAGCGGGCACAGCTGAACTTATTGTGCAATCTGCGCAATGTGAAGACGTGGTGTGTCAAGCATGGTAAGGATAATCCGTCAGAGTGAATAAATTCATTGCAGTAATGACAGCAATGCAATATATCACCGTGAGTACTCAACGACTACAACAATACTTTGGCTCTTATTTGTGTTATGCTAGACTGGGCGCTGTGATTAGGAGTAATGAAACGACTTGCCCTGTTCTGAATAATTTTCAACGCTTCAGTTAGGTATTGCTGGTGTGGAGACGAAATGTGAGACGCGTACTCAAGCTGGGGTCGCACAAACGTTAAGTATAGGCCGGTTTACTCAAGGCACATGGAACACTGCGCAAGTTCCGGCGCAAGAACAATAAGGATTTGAATGGCAGAAACACACGTAATGTGCTCGAACCATGATAGGTTAGGTGCAAGGCGCACGCCAAGATACTTATATTGTGCAGTCGGACACATAATACTGTTGTTAGTGTGGTAGATAAACTGCGAATAAACAGATTTGCGGCTGAAAGACATTGTTTTACACTTTGACAGAGTTAGTGTCATGAGCCATGCAGTATACTACTGGCTCACTATCTCTAGGTCTCGTTGGAGCGCTATATGATCGTCACTGTTGGTTATTGGACGGCAGGTTATGCAATCATCGGCAAATATTCGTATGCAAGACGACGTGTTGTTAGGCAGGTCATTTATATAGATTAGAAACAACAGAGGCCAAGGACGCTTCCTTGTGGCACACCATAAGCAGCGTTAGATTTGGGGGAATTGGAGTCATTAACAGAGGTAAATTGCTCTCGATTAGGCAGAAAGTTACTCAGCCATGACAATGTACGGGTGTCTAATTTTAACGCATATAATTTCGACATGAGGTGGCAATGTGCAACAGGATCAAACGCTTAGGAAAAGTCAAGGAATAAGCAGTCGGTCTGTAAGCAGTGATTCGTATTAAGGTGAATATCTGTTGTAAATTCGAGTAACTGTGTCTCGCACGAAAAGCCTTTTCTGAAACCGTGTTGATTGCGGAAAAAGAAACTAAGATTCGAGATGGTTATAAATATGCCAAGCAATGACATGTTCGAGCATTTGGAGCAAATGCAGGTATGCGAGATGGGCCTGTAATTTTCACTCGAGTTCTTACTTCCATTTTTGTAAACCGTACAACTTGTGCTATCTTCCAGTCGGAGGGAAGCATACCGGACATTTAGGACTGCCTGAATATATGAACCAGGATGACGCTTGAAACAGAATTGGTAGTTTTTAATATATTAGAATTTATTCCATCAATGCCACACGAAGACGACAATTTAAGGTTGTTTGTTAGCGAAGCGATGCCCTCGACCGTAATGTTTGTCGGTGCATTGTAATTGTAGTCGAAATCAGGTACGAAGCGTGCATTTAAGTTATCCTCACTTGTGAACACGGATGTGAAAAAGGAATTGAAAACCGTTGAGCACTCACTCTCAGAAAGAGCTATTGAGTAATCACCGTGTAATAGAATGCGGTTACTCTCTTTACTAGGGCTTATTGTTTTCCAAAACTTTGTTGGATTGTTTTTAATTAATTGCTGGAAGGGGGTTAGAGAAGTACTTAGAGAAGGGCGACGGTAGGCTTTGTATTCAATCCACGATGAAGGCGTTCTTAAGCGCCTGGCGCACTTGTAGAGCCGGGTTTCTTTTTTCTTTTTTTATTCTTCACGCGCTTAGGAGTTTTAGTGAACCGAGGATTCGATATATTATTACTGATTTTAATGCGAGGAATGTATATGTCAATTAACGAGGACATCTTTTCCTTGGACATTAACCAATTTTCTTTAACTGATCGGTCGTAAAATGACGGTGGCGTCTCATGCTCGCAAAACATTTTTAGTTCAATGGTAATGACAATGTAATTTCCTTTATTATAATCGCAAATTAGTTTTAGCGACATATTATAAACAGAAGATATATTTAAGGTGAGTTGAAGCAAATTATGATCACTAAAACCGTCTAAATGTCTTATGTGAACTACTGTTTCAGGATTGTTTGTAATATAAAGTCTAGTATGTTAGAACCACGGGTTGGCTGCGATACAGTTTAGGAGAGGCTGTAGTCAAGGGTCAAATTATCAAATTCAGTCGACATGTTGCATGGCAATGAAAATTTGTCCCAGTCAATTAATGGAAAGTTAAGTCACCAAAGAAATAGGTAATGTCAGCCGGCAAGAGCTCAGATGCCTTGCCTATGCTAATGCGTAAACAATATATAATATTGCTGTTTGAATTTGGTCTGCCGTAACAGCCGCCGATCAGTATCCTGATAGAAAATACCGTGCAGGAAACCCAGACAACTTCAGTGTCAGAATTAGTATTCACGAGGAATGACGTAAGACCTAACAAGACACCACCTCCCTCTTTGCAAATGCGATCACACATATATGTATTGTAGATACTTGTTAAGGCAATAATTTCATTGTCAGATACTGCGGGATATAGCCAAGTCTCGGTGAAAGCGATAACATCGGAGTCAGCATCATCGAGATAACTTGAAGTGAGATCGCGCTTTGACATCAGGCTACGTGTGTTAGCAAATGACACTGACAAAGAAGGAACGTTACGAACTGAATTTACTGTTACATGAGAATACGCACACGTGCACTGACGTAGCTATCTGTTTAACTCGATGACAGCCTTAGCGATGCCATTATAGACGTATGTTACAGAGTCGATATTTAGTTTGTCAACCGAAAGCTTTGACGATTTATTCCGTGTTTTCGCGAATACAATTAGCTTCTTGCTGACCTGCCGAGTTGCCTGCGAAAATTTTTTTTGGACTGAGAAAGCTGTCCCCTTGAGCCTCGGTCCACAAGACAAAATGCGATCTTTATCTTTGAAGAAAGTTAGCTTGGCGATGACAGGCCTTCGTTTTCCGGCAACAAATCTACCAAGTCGGTGCACGCGCTCAAATTGTTGACCTATTAATGTAACGCCCAGCTTTCCTAAGCAAATTTTGACTCTGTTCTGTTCGGACGCTGCCCAATCCTCCTTGCGATCATCACTAGGCCGAAAAAAAAACGAGATTCGAACGCAGCAATCTGTTTTCCGTCTCGTTACATTTGGATGTAATGGCCGTCATTTGTTTTCACACGACGCTGACAGCATCACTCCTAGTTTCCACAGTGACCGGTGATGCTATAGAATTTTCTAATGTTGCCACTCTAGTGTTTAGTAATTTCATTATAAGCAGCAGTCTGCTTTTCAGCACTGCTTGTTAACGCTGTTAAAATACAGGGTCATTTTCAAGCTTCTGTATGGTGTTCAGAGCCTGGGCAAACGCATCGGCTTTGACCTTGTACATGGTATCCGGATTGATTCCATGTCACTCGAATATCGTAAGCAGGAAGTTTTGATGAGCAGACTAGAAATCGCAGTTTGTTAGAACGTCTTCAAACAAGAAAGTGCTGCTCCAATACTGAAAAAGAATATGACATGATCGATATGATATGAAAATTATGCCGAAGACTAAATACATGAAATGAATCAAACATCGGTGCATCTTGAAAGTGGCCGTAAAAAAGACGGCGATTGACAGTTGATACAGTGAGCACAGTGAGGTCGTCGATTATTGAACAATACGAAGTGCTACGAGAGCCCTTCATTTGCAATTCCGTCTACAAAACTGCGCAGTGATTAGGAGGCGGCAGTCAACGCAGTCACTGTGTGTTGTCTTATTGGTCAATTGCCTGCTCCTATAAACTCACTCAGTATACGTGGCGTGGCGCCTGCGGTTAAAGGAATGTTCCACATGCGTTGCCAAACCATGGTCGTGGGTGGCGCTAGCTAACAATGACAGGGCTAACCTCGTATACGCACACAAATACGCAAGAAAGAGGACGGGGGGATTGTATCCGCGGTAGTCTAATTGGTAAAGCATCACACGCATAGATGTGGGTTTGGCTCCCACCCTGCAGAAAGTTTTCTCTTCGTCAACAGTAGTTTCCCTTTCCTTGATTATTCCTACATTGAAATTAAATATAAGAAATAATTTCCCTTACGCTCTTACAGATTTTGTTGTCTCTTTCATTTATATGATTAACTAACAAAAATCGACGCCCTCGGATCCCCTTGGTCTTCTTGCTCGGTCTATCCCCAAAGGATTTAATGTTTAAACTTAGTCCCGCCATCGAGACAGACCATGATTTCGTATTGTCCTTTCTTTTCAGGATGGTTCTTTCAATACCACTACAACGGCTATTGTGAAAGTGACAGATGTTCAAAATCGACCACCAGTGTTTCTCGGATCTTTTTCCGCCATCGTCAGTGAAGACGTCCCTGTAGTAAGTAAAAAAAAAATTTGCTATACGAGAACGATTTCTGACTACACAGAAATAGAAGCAGAGATTGAGCACGTGTGTGAATGACGAAATAACCGAGCATCTGAGACAGGTTTGCTGAATTAAAATCTTAGATTTAAAAACGAACAGGCGTAACGTAATTCTTATGTTTCTTCAGAATAACGAATATGTGGTTATTTGCATGGATTTCGGGAAAAAGGAAGACAGGCAGCGCTCTCAAAGAGCGAGAGGGAGGGTGGGAAGGGGGGGGGGGGGTGCAATGAAGCAGGGATTTTTCTCTATGCTAGTGCCGTTTCGCCAGGCTTCTTCAGGGAGCACTGACAGGTTTTCGTTCTTTATCTCATTATTTTCCAGGGAACTTACGTGATGACAGCCAAAGCAATTGACGGCGACCGAGGAGTTCCCAGGAACATTCGCTACTCTCTCGTTTCAAGTAAGCACGAATACTTCATTTCAGTTATAAACAGCCAAAAAAGCATTGGCACTGCCAAGGCTGTTCTGCGTACAGTGAATCGTCAGTCAGCTAGCGCTGATTCACGATTCACTGTAGTCATATATACCTTACTACATGCAAGCTTTATCGAAGCGAAGGGCGCGGGTAACACAGCGGCCTGCCTATCTGGCAGTGCGTGCTTATATAGATGCAAGCTTTTCTCTCACGAATGGGCCCCCCGATAGGCGGAGCAAACACTTAGCAGCGCACTGCTCCCGCCAAAAAGGCTTCCGCCTCATTGGCTTCCGAGCTGTTACATACTCATACGCAGCGCTCACGGGGGCTGTTCGCTCTGGCGAACAAACTTCTCGGTCCACTGCACATACTATAGTCATGTCAATGCCCTCACCTCATGGGTATTTTCCGTCACCCATGGCCAGCTAATACATGCATCTATCAGCTAAGTCAAAGAGCCTGTTGCTGGAAAAGTTCGCTGATGCCGAGGAAGGCGTCGTAGTGCAAGTTAGGCGAGCACAAAGTACAAAACACGGGATAGCGCTAGTGCTCTCCGAGAGGAACTACACCTTCTTGCATTTCCCAGGAACAGTGGACTTTCAGACATGTGGTTTCAAACTGCATGTATAGAAAGCGGCGCTACAGGCGCAGCAATTACTGGCCTCATCTGTCAGCCTTTAAACCGCGTGTAACACCACCACCACCACATCTGCCAACTCTCCTTTTCCCATTTTCTTCTACTCTGTCGTTTTATCTCCTTGCCCACTGCAAGGCAACAAACTGTACCGGCTGACCTTTCTGTCCTTCCTTAGTTCTCTCTACCTCTCTCCATATCCAATATTTCTCATTTCTCACATACATTGACACGGAATAAGTTGTAGTTGTTGTTTTTTTCACACCAATACGTTGAGTAGAAATGTATCTGGTTATTTGTTTTCAGACCCGGAAAACTTCTTTGCAATAAACAGAAATACGGGAGTTATAACAACTGCAAACTTGCTGGACAAGGAGAAATTGAGCTCCTCAAACGGCGTGGTCACTGTCAAAGTCAAAGTGAGTGATTCGTTTGCAACATTGAAATAACTGTAATGGCAGAAGTGAAAACCTGCATATACCTATTCAGTTTTCTTTTGTAACATTATTATTGTAACGCTTTTCGCGATGCAGCATCCAGGGATAAAGAAAATTGTGTATCGAATGTCGGTGCCTCATCCACTCGTAATTCTAACCCAGACCTGCGTAGGCATCATCGTTATGTACTGTACACATGCGTGGTAAAGCATTTGTAAAGAAGACTCATTTCATGCCCCAGGCCGTAGGAGCCAACCGTAGGAGCAGACGACCGGGCAGACACCTTTCGCAACTATGCGCACACGCCGAGCGCAGTTTCTCTCCGCGTCCTGAGTGGTCGTCGCGCGAAAGTGGAAAATCGTTTTTTTTTTCGCGCGGTCGCTGTCTCCGCCTGGTTTCCCACCCGCAATGCTCGCTGCGGAGAGCCAATTTTTCCCACTTTTGCCATAAGTGTGAACGCGCGCTTACGACTGCAGCTGCGATGCGTGTGGTAAATACCGCAGGTCAGGGGTCACTGCGGCGTGCAATGAGACGAGCGCGCATCTGGAACGCCTTAGGCAACGCACGACCAAGCAGCTTCAAGGGACGCTAACGCGGAACGCTAAATCACTCCACACTGGTATTCTTTCGGAATTTTCTATTTACTTCACGGAAAAGGATTGCCCACTATAGTGGAGATAACGAAAGCCAGACCTCCTTTAATTTTTCCGTGCTGGAACCTCAGAGCCGTTAGTTCAATGTGACGTCACTGACTCTCTCTCGCTTGGGCAGTTTTGCCGCAGGACGCATTCTCAAAACATGCTAGTCTGAAGTTTGGATTCTTTTAGAATGCAATGTACGTAGTCATTCTTTATTGATAAACCATTAACTAAACTCAAGTAGACGCTGTCAAATCGTTTGATGTTACGACGAGTTGGTGCTGAAACCTCAGAACAACGCCATCACATCTATAATTTTTTTTTTTTGCGTTCTTCCTGGCATTCTCTCTCACGGAAGGAGCGGCCGTTTTGCTATCGCACAAGTGCAATTTACTAATACAGGTAATCTTAACAATCATGTTTAATGTCTTTATAATCTATACTCGATGACAGCCTAAGAATGCCGTACAAAGTCAGCCCGCACAACCGCAATGTAGCTGCTTTTTGTGCCTCCGCACTCCGAAACAGAAGGGCGCCGATGCTGAAAGATGGCCTCCGCCGTGGCGTTATGGACGCTATAGCGAACGTAACAGGCTGGCGCATCTATACAAACTCTCTGGTTGCATAACGATGTATTTGTCGTTACATTATTAGGCTGTCATTATAGGAGGCTGTGCTTATACAAAAATACGGGTTTGTTGTTTGTGGTTAGACAAAGGTGAATAAGTGACTTAGACGCGCTACGGCTCGCATTTATGTAGACATTTCCTTTTCTATTTCGATGATTTAACTCGCATTATCACAGACATGACGCGTTTGCTGCATTCTACCGTAGCACAACAATATGTGTGCTGTGCATTACACAGTTCGCATTTTGCTAAACACTATGCGAAAAAAAAATGCGAAAAAAAAATGTACCAGAACTTTGAAAGTTAGAACTTTGGCATGATCCACATACAACGTTACCTCGCTACACCCCAGTGAATGCGTGGCATACCTTCCGACGACGCGCAGGCTTCGGAGCTGGAAGGCGACCGGCCGCTGGACGAACCGGGAGCGTCGACGACCACCGCGTTGGCCATCACGGTGAAGGACGTGAATGACGAGGCGCCCACGTTCAGCCGGCCGAGCTACAGCGTCAGTGTGAACGAGAACATACCTCCCGGGAGCCCACTGCCGAACCTTGACATGTTCGTCCAGGACACGGACACTGTGAGAACACGCTGCTGAGTGGCGGACGTCTTTCTATGCGCGCCTATGTCCGCTGGGATATACAGATGAAGAGCCATTCGTTTAGCTTTAGCAAACCCGCAAGCAGGTGTCGCTGGCGATCGGTACTTTATGACAATTTAAATTGTCTGTAGGTGGTCTCTTCAGCAAGGCAGTGCGCAAGAGTGCACAACAAAGCATTCACTGGTAGGGGAAGCAAGAAAAAAAAGTGCTGACGTTACATAAAGTAAGCAAATTCGCCTCACTTTACCTTACAGGCGAGGAGGCGGAGTAGATCCTATTAGGCCATTGAACTCGCCAAGCAAGCGTGCAATATTGTTTGGACGGCAACAGGAACTGCACCTTTTCTGTGTCTCTGGAACACTGCTTTTCAAATTTTAGTGACAGCATTGATGGTTTTGAGCGTTGTCCTCATAAACATTTGAACGTTGGCGCATGCACAACAGCTGTCGTTTTTGACAAACGCAGTCTGTGAGCAAACAAATCCCGCGAGTTCATAAATGTGTAAAAAGAGGCTGGCGCCGCGTATCGCCAGCGAAAATTCAGAAGCAGATACGGATAATTCATGGCTACACGCCTCCTCACGCACTCTCTCATAAGCGCAAAAAAGAAAAATAAAGTAAAATGGGTGTGGCATCCCCCTTCCCCATTTGCGTTAAAGGTGTCTGTATTACTGCCACAGGATATTGATCACATCTGCTATGAAAAGCCGAGTGCTCTGAAGTGTCACATAAAGTATAGAGAAACTTCTGATCTTTTTTTTTTTTGAATACTATGTGCACAAGGAATTGTTTCTCCGGGCAAAGGGCGTTAATTCAGCGAACGTTTCCTGTCCAAGATATTCAAAGAAAATTATTAACTACTGACTTCTGCATTAAGTTTACCTATGCGAACACTTGTTACTTCGTTTCGTTGTATTTTTGTTTGCTCCGTATAATTATTCCATCCTGTTCACGTCATTTCGCAGTTACACCAATTTTTTTCTGTTATTCTGTTAGCTCTCATTTTAATTTACAGTCTCGTTATTTTATTAAAGCTATGCGGAACACTGGTTGTAAAAGTCTGTTAAGCTATCTTGCTGCCATAGCTTCATTCAATAGCATTGTGATCCTCTTAATCACCAACGGTGGCCCGACACCCAGGTCGAAACTAATGCAGTGTCCGTATCTCGAATATGGAACTCAATATAAGCTATAGATGAGCATGGCATCCCGAAGAGGCTACTTAGAACTCATAAATGGCTGCTGTGATTCGACACCGCAACAACGAACACCCTCGCTGTTTGCTGAAGCCACGTAACATCAAAGTTGCTAACAGCTTCGCGTTCTTGCCGCTCAAGCAACTCCGACGTCGAGTTGAAAGCGTGGCTTTCCACTCAGTGAGAACAGCTCAGAGTTAAAACATCTCGTGTCTGTTCTGAAATCCTACATGTTAGTTCCAGGATTGGCAACAATATTGTTACTTAATCTTCTCCCTTTTCCCCTTTCCCGCGTTAGACAAACAGTCATAACATAAACTCATTTAATGAATTCGTAGCGGGAGAAGTAAAGCAGAAATACTAACTTTCATCTCTCATTTAGAGAGCAGCTACCGTGATTGTTTCTTGAAATTGCGAAGGGGTACCATTGCACCAAAGCGTCGGTATGACACTGTTGCTGGAAATACTCCCGTAATTCTGTTAGCGTCTTTCAAAGTGAAAAAAAAATGCTTTAGCGCATAACTGTTTTATTTACTATAGCATGTAATTTAAAATGACACGGAATAGACGGTATGGACATCTTATTTTTTAGTTTGCACTCTTGAGATGTGGCATTGGTATAGATGCGGGATTGTCGTACATTTTACGCATCTCAAAATAATAATGGCCTCCGCGTTTTCTGGCGACCGTATGTCGTTTGCTACCCGCCGCTCAAATTGCGTCGGACGCTTATTGCCGATTTCGGAAACAAACGGCTGCCGAAAAAAGGCTGAGAAAATGGTGTGCAATGGTTTACTTGTGATGGCCTTCATGTGATTGCCCTGGTGAAAGTAAATAAGCTACTCAAGGACAGAGAAATCAAAAGCAGCACCACACCCGCCAGAACTGTTCACTCGGCGGAGATGAATGTGCAGCGTTTCCATGCCCATGGCTTCACTTTCATAGCTGCAAAAAGCTGTCCGCTGGTTAAGTAAAGCATCTATCAAATGCATACTATCGAAGATATAGTGACCGTACGTTATTGATATTAGCAGCTCTAAAAGATGATTTAACATTTTCTGTTGCTTAGGTTTCACTAAAATTTCGTTACACGATTGAATTTTTCACCATCTTAAAGGTGTGCCTTGTCACCTCTACTCCCCTACCTATGTTCGCTATACTTGAATAATCGACAATTAGAAATTTCGTCTTTCGGTGGGTTTGTAAAGCACGGCCAAAGGGCATCTGCTTTTGTTGCTTAAGTATTACATTGCAAACCTTTGTTTCTTTATCATAGGGTTCCAACTCTGTTTTCAATATCAACCTCATGGATTCTTCTGGAATGTTTGCCGTGGAGCCCACCATCGCCACCGGTTCAACGTCTGTAAGCATCCGGATTGTGAAAGGACCCCTGGACTACGAGAATCCAAACCAACGAAAGTTTATCTTGCTGGTAAGCACGGAGATAAGTAAACATCAACAGCTAAAAGCGTCATAGCAACGTTACCACCTTCCTCTTGTCATTCTGGATCGCGCTGTTCGTTGACATCGTTTCGATATATGATACCCTGTTTAGGCGAAGAGTGGTACACATGCATATGTTAACAGCACACCACATGATGTTTGATTTTTTTTCTCGCCGCCTACTCTTCTTGAACAACGCGAGATTGACCATATTTTATCATTTCTCGCTGAAAGAATATCTTCTATTGCCGGACAAGTATTTTAACGTCTACTGCCGTTGCCTTCATTCAGATATTATGAATTATTTGAAATTAATTGCACCTCAAAGCGCCTCGTACACTGCATAACGGCCTGTTTTTACTGAATTGTAGTATATTGTGAGAACAGCGTAATACACATGTACGTTCAGTGAAGAAACAGATATAAGCAAGAGCCATTCCTTTTGATTTTGTTATCAGATTTCGCATCCTGCCGTGTCGCTCCTGCAATGAACTGCTACTAACTCCTTCTTGCATTGTTTTAGTTTAATGCCTGCTCTCTCCTCGACAGGTGGTGGCGGAAGAAGCGTTCACAAATCCAAAGTTGTCCAGCACGGCTACCGTTACGGTGAATGTGCTCGATATCAATGACAATGCTCCCGTGTTTGAAGAAGATAGCTACACGGCTTCGATCATCGAAGACGCGTCACCTGGTAGCGTGGTAACGACCATAGTGGTACGTAGTTTGGATTACTTAGCGGGTGACCTTTCCTCTTATGAACTGTTCAAGCGATGAATGCACAATGCCTTTTTTTTTCTAGGCTACCGACAGAGACACGAGCCCACATGGAGAGTCTGGTCTAATGTACTCACTTCTCGGAAACGGTGCAGACAAGTAAGTACCGCCAGGTACAATTCCAAAATCTAGAAGCAAAAAAATCTTCAAACTTCAGCGCTTCCTCCGCGGCTTTGAACTCATTTGCTGCGACAGCAGCAGGCTATCACAGATGACCGCCATCATCTCAAGAACACTTCTTCTCAATGCACGCAATGTGGTCTTCGTCCGCTACAGTATTGCTTCCGAAAAACATGCGCGAACACCGCCACACTTATAGAGGCTATGTATAGGGCGCAGAACCCCGCACAAATTACCAAGCGCCGAAGCTGCGAGACAGCGCTGTGGTTACCGCTCTCAATTGCACATTTCCAAGGGGCATAAGTTCAAATTCCAGTTTGTGGTAGTGGGCAAAATATTGTTTTACTGCTCCCTGTGGCCAGGGTGGAGCTGGGAATGAAGAAGCGGCCTGACGACGAGCACTTGATGATGGCGACAACGGCCGTCGGCGTAATGGAAAGGGAGCACGGACTGTCACAGCAAACGCAGTGCAGGGCTTGTAACTGCTGTCGCACTAGAAGTAATAACCTAATCACTTGAACACATGAGCGAGTATGGTCCTGCTACTGAAATATCGCAGAAGGCTGTTTCTGTATTGATTTGTGACACGTTTTAACTGTCGTTCCCTTTTTTCATCACTTTTCATCATAAACTCACACTGTTCAGAAATACGCAAATAATCAGTCTTTGCCTTATTTGCTATAATTCCTAAGCTCGCAACCTGATTTTTTACCTTCGACTGTGTCTTTATCACGGTACGTAGTACTGCATTTATTTACTCAACCCTCGCTTTCACATCACTTAACAAATGGAGATTGCGTGTACTCTTCGTAGAATGTGAATATAAGTGAATCTATCGCGCTGAAAACGAAAACGCTTTTTAAACATTTAAACATTCGATCCTTTGTTGTCCTGACACCAATTTACAGCACGAGTTAAAAAACATATGGCAAATTGTGCTCAAATCTGCATGTACGGATACCTTCATTTCTCAACGTCACAAATGCATAAACTTTATGAAGAATATTACTACAAAAAGTCCACGGTAAGTAGTTTCCCAGAATTTTTGGGCTGTTTAAAAAGTATGCGGCAACGTAGGAAACAAACAAATCTATAAAAATGTCCCGATTTATAAGGATAGACATGACACGGGAGTTTCTTTTTTTTTCATGATTTTAATAAAGGCACAGAAAGTGCAGCAAACTAGTATAACGGCTTCATAAAGAAAACATCGCGGCCAGTCGACGATTATCAGGTCCATCGAACCGCGCAGAGCGTGTCTGATCACCGATGCTTCGCCTCGTAACAGATTCCACGTGGACCCCAGCTCGGGCGTGGTGACGGTGGCGCCGTGCGAGACACCCGGACGTGGTAACTGCCTGGACTTCGAGTCGCGGCCCTCGTACTTCCTCTCGTACCAAGCGACGGACGACCGGGGCCGGGGACAGAGCGCCGTGGTGCCACTCACGGTGCGGCTCACGGACGCCAACGACAACCCGCCGGCCTTCGAGCAGCACCTGTACACGGCGCTCATCGACGAGGGAGACTTGCGCTTCGACCCACCGCTCAGGGTCCAGGTGCGCTGTGCCCCGCTTCTTGCCTCACTTATCCCTAAACCTGCCAATACGTGTCCAATATAACGAGGACGTCGCTTATGCAACACGTCCTTGCGAGCCTGCAGAAACATACTGCATACATTTCAGTATTTCAACTGTCACGGAATCCATTTTAATGCGAGAGCGTACTTTGCCTACCCCACCCACTTTTTTAGTGGCTGGCTGGGTATCTGTCTAGCCTCAAAACGATGACCACGTAAAAAATAATTTAAGAAAATTTAGTTCCCTGCGAAAAATTGAACCCGAGCCTATAAATATCACGGTAAGCGAGTAACTATCCTCGACTCCACGCTAAACGTTGACAAGGGGTTTGGAATTGTACGTATTATACTTCAGCACGTACAATCCCTTGATAGCTGTCTTAGGCACAACGGATGATGTGCGTGCGTGCGTGCGTGTGTGTGTTCGTGCGAATGCTCTCGCATATCTTAGACAATCGCCGTAGATGGGTTCTGTTGGAATTTTTTTATAAGTATCTATTGCGTAGCGTGTCCAATCATACCACTGAAAGCCTCTATATTCTGATGAAAGCCCACATTATCGCACATCAGTGTGGTTTGTCGGCCTTGTGTGCCCTATTCCAAACTTCGGACTCGGTGAGCAAGAAAACAGAAACGTTCGCTGAAATTCTGCATTTTTTGTCAAAGGTGCAAATAGTTCTAGCGGTGAATTTTGCGCAATACCTGCCAAACAAATGCGCCGTTCACCTTTCTAGGCCCGAGACCCTGATGTGACGTCGTTCGTGAAGTACAGCATTGTGTCCGGGAACAGCTACAATCTGTTTACCATCAACCCGCAGACGGGTGACATTGCAGTCACCAGTCGTCAAGGGCTGGATGTTTCTCTCCTCAAGTCTGACGTGTAAGTGAATGTCATCGCACGTATTGTTAAAGTGAAACTTTTGCTACGGGATTTTCCGGACTTTTTTGACAATGTCTTACCGAATAACTCAACGCAGGACATCCCCGGTTTAACGAATCGGCTAATATAGCCATTTGTTCTACCTCCACAGTTTTCGTATTACCGGTTGTTTTCTGCAGAATTACGCAATGAAACAAAATGGCACCTCTAATTATTCTTGCTGCAGCAAAGATGCGCCTTAAATCGCGCAATTTTTTTGCTAAAGCGAAGTTGTCTTTCTCTTTCTCTGTGGAGTTTGGCGCGTCTGCTCGGTCGGTTTCTCGCAGAGTCAATGGGCCCATCCCGGAGATAGCGTAATTAGAATTGAACTGATCCTGAAGACAGTGTAACTTCTGTAATCTATGGTCGCGTGGACCACGTGGGTCCCGTTGTGACGGCATCCGCGTCTGGCTGTCCCGCCGGGAAGGCACGTATTCGCTATGCTGCAGAACACGGAACAGTTGCATGCGTGTTACCACGAATCCAAATTACAGAAAGTATGTGCGATGGGAAGGGACCGTGCATAGTTCCTTGTGCGTACTTGGAAAAAAAAATAAAAGTGCATGCCTAATCTGTATCTTTGCATAGCATTTCATTAAAACGTTTCAATGAACGTTTCAAGCTTCGCTTAACGTTGACTCCAACAAGTTCCGGGCGGAGCAATTGCAGACATGCCTTCGCAAGGCTGGATACGTCCGTAGAATGCATCGTCCTCATCCTCCTCCTCCAACTAGTGCACTAGATCTGCCGTAATTTTTCTACATCTACCCTCTCAAGAGCGAGGTAAACACAAAATTACCTTTTCGTAGCGCCTCCATAAATTAGGAACCGGAAATCAAAATGTACGTGCCTCTATTTCCTCGCAGGATTACACTGACCGTACAAGCTTCAGACGGTGGTTCGGGTATTGACACTGCTATAGTAAAGATTACCGTCAGGGTACGTCCGTTTTGTTGTTCGCAACGGAGAAGTCCATTTTAACATGTTATTATCTTACGCTTTTTCAGGATGCCAACAACAACATTCCCGTCTTTCAGAAAGAGCACTATATTGCTTCAGTTCCGGAGGCTTCTCCGCCAGGTACATAGATGCTGGTAGCACTATTGCTTTACAACGCCCATTACGCGCAGCGCGTCGCGACAGCCTCTGACCATAGATTCTTGCCTCATCGTCTCCACAGGTACCCTGGTGGAACAGGTGTCTGCGACAGACGCCGACACGGGGGCGAACGCCCACGTAACTTACCGCATCCTCAAGGGAGCCTTCGATGACTTCACCATAGATGCCAACACTGGAGTCGTCTCATTGTCAGCGACAAGTCGCTTAGACTATGACAGGCGAAGCAGCTACGTTATGGAGGTAACGAAAACATATTAACTTTAACTAAAAGTCTGCAAACGAAAACATATTAACGATAACTACAAGTCTGGAGCCCAAACGGCTGCCTGATCTTAGTATCAGTTGCATCTTCACGATTGAACTGTTCTTATGTTTTTTTTTACGTTTTCTATTGTTTTGCTTTGTCACCAGATTATTGGGATCGACGGTGGCGTTCCGGAAAAGACAGGAACGACTACGCTCAGCGTTAACATTCTGAACAGCAACGACAAGATGCCATACTTTCAGCCGACGACGCAAAGGGCGCAAGTGTCTGAAGGTAAGTTATAACGGCTGCACATTGTCACTTCGATCCCAGTCCTAGCACAGACTGCTTTGTTGAAAAGCAACTAACATAAAGCATGTCTTTGTAGGTCTTATTCGTCCGCGTAGACGGTTGGCGAGCTGCATTTAATGCAGTATACCCGAAAATGCACATCAGGGATGTCAGTCACACTGTTTGTGACTGCTGTGACGTTCAACATATGTGAACCTGCCCCACTAGACCTTCCCTTTTCCATTTCTTAGTTTTCACTACCAAGTACGCCCCTACATTACTGAAGGGTACCGAACCGTGTGCTATACTCAGCGCCATTCACAAAATGGATGTCTTTTCCACGTTTTTCGACCACCTTAGGTTGTTACTGTGGCTCCACTAAGGTCAATGAGACAGAAAATGAGTTAACCTTTTGCTTATGCAGGGGCGCCAGTTGGTTACAGATTCTACAAACTTGTTGCCAAAGATCCGGATGCCAGTTCCCCGGAATTCTTGAAGTACGGCATTGCAGAACCTGTAACGGCTATTGCAAAAGACGGCAGAAGCGTGAATGAGTCGGTTCAAGCGTACAAGGTAAATATCTTTTTGGTCTGCTTCGTTTCATACGCGTATTCGACTCCTTTGAGACGTCAGTATTAAAACATCTCCATTTAATTGTCATTTCTTTGCCTTTCTTCCCTTCACATAAGCACTACGCAACATGAAGTATTTGGTAAAGAGTCAGAACAGCACAAACAAGAATAAAACCAACATATCAAATGGCATACGCTAAATACTGTTCGTGGTTGCTGTGTCTCTATATAAATATGCACGTTTTGTTAACATGTTAAAACCCGGAGCAAATGAAAACAGTGAGTAGTTAGGTCACGGTCATGCTGCAGCTTACTTCTTTGTTAGGTCCAGAGCGCCTTTCCGTCTTGATGATGATGATAATAATAATAATAATAATAATAATAATAATAAAAATAAAGACAATAGTGAGCAGAGCTAGCCAAAGCATTCGTCTTCAGAATAACGGTAAGAGAAATCTTTTTAGGTTTATGTCATTGAGTTATACTTGTTCCTGTACTCACTAGGCTTTCTTCGATGTGGATGAGGACACTGGAGAAGTGAAAGTGGCGTCTCAGATCAACCGTGAAGCTGCGGCCGTCGTTATGCTAACAACCGTGGTGACCGACGTCAGCGCAGTGCCACGTCAGACTGGCTTAGGTAAGAACCAAGTTCCATTCAGCAGTTCCTAACAGGCAGCTAGAGTGCGCGAACTGAAGTAAACATTAACACGAGAGACCTCGCAATGTAGTGTTCGCATTTTCTCAACACCTACTCTATTTTCCTCTCCTCAGGGACCCTTGTGATAACCATAGTGGACCTCAATGACTTTCCACCGACGTTCCCGCCGCCTTGGAGCCCCGACCATCCGGAGCTCCACATAAGTGTCATGGAGGAGCAGCCCATAGGAAGTGTCGTCGCATCTTTCGTTGCCACTGACCCAGACTCGAACATTGCCAGTTACGCGATAGAACCTGAAAATCCCTTCTTCGCCATTGACAAGCTTTCCGGTAAGGCGTATGCTCTTCTAAATATAAAAGGCACGCCATTTGCTCTAACAGAACTGTTTTTATAGCGAGTCTTCTGCTACTTTATTTCATTTTCGTTCAGGTGTGGTCACAATACACAAGAGAGTCGACTACGAACAAGTGCAAGAATTGAAGTTTTCCGTTGTGGTGCGAGACACCGGCATTCCTCAGCTATCAGCGGTCGCGTTGGTTACGGCAACTGTTGCAAACATAAATGACAACGACCCCACGTTTTCTCAGGTGCGCATGCACTCATTTTTATTAGTTTATTGTTTCTGCATTTATTTGCTGATATCGTCTTATAATTCTGGCCCTAAATCATGTTTTATGTTCTCCACCATGAGCGAGAGCCAACACATAAGAAACAGAACAAGAGAAAATGACAATCTCGTCCTAAACACGCGCTCTAAAAGTACACGCTGCTGTGGATGTGACGAAGCTCCTCACGGAAGCGTGCTTTCAGCTTCCTCAAGCTTCTGTTGGCGAAAGCACACGGCCATTAGTCCCAAGATTCTGCAGCTTACATCCACTGTAAGAAACTCTGTTGCAAAGTGTACCTTTTGCGTCATTTCCCGTTGAAGTTAGTTCACAGAGCCGCTGTTTTGTCAACAGGTACTCGGCCCGCAGACCGCAGGAACCTTTATAGCGCGAATCAAGCCTTCTGCGCGGAGTTTCTTTGGGAGCACTGGCCCAGCTTTCAGTTCAGATAGTGGACGATTGTCCAATTGGTCCAGCACTCTGCACATCACTTGCCTCTCGATACTACAGCACGGGCAGACACAGATAATGTGTGTGAACGTCTCATCACAGCTGCATGTGTCGCACGTGGAGCTGTCGGCAATTCCGATAAGGAGAGCATAAGAGTTTGCAAATGCGACGAGTAGCCACAAACGATACAACATGGTCTGTTCATATCGTGGTAACTCAGGCTGTAGATGTATCTGTATATCCAGAAATAACGAACGCAAACGACACATTGTGAAAACGTTCGAGTCCCACAGGGACAACGTACATTCACGTGGCGTCAGTCGCCGCCCAGCCACGGCGTCCGTTCGAGAAAGCGGAATCAAAACACATAACCACTTTCATGTGCAGACCGGGCGGCTTCATCGGCGAGGTCATCCCCGCTGATATTGCAGTGACCCAGAAGCCATTAAAAGATTATGTGATGCCTCTTGTCATGGCTGCGATGACAGGTCTGTCGAATTTCTGAGGCCAGTTGTTCATTGAGTCCGTAGCGCATTGGGTTTTGTATGCACTGGAAGGGCTGGCCTCGGAATCACAGAAAACTCTACATCGTTGCGGCGGCTCCTGATTAATGAAATCAAGTGTAGCCCTGTGTTTAGCACGCTCTGCACACGTCGATGCGGCCGCACATGATGTTTTCAACTTGATTTCTTCAGGTTTTGTTGGGATGGTGACTGCAGCAGCAGAGCTGCTGAGTTTTACCGAATCATCGAAGTAAACAGGTTGCCGGATTCTGTGCAAGTTGTATACAAGGTAGTTTGCTCTAAAGCCTGCAACGGCGCTCCAGCTTTCCTGTTGATACCCGGAATTGTCAATTATAGTTGCGGCCGGCCAGTGGTGCTGGCAGTCATGTACCAGGCGTGAATTGTGTTGGCAAATAAGACTGGGGCCGTATGTATACGGATGGATGGATGGAAAAGCTCTATTGAGAGTCCTGCTGGGGCCGTATAACGTAAAACTATTCCATTCTGACCTTATTCAAATCTCCTGACGTCAAGTTTATGTAACCGCCGATGCAAGCATTTAGCGGTCACCCGCAGCCTTGTTTGAACAGCCCAATCAAACGCACTCCGCGTTTATATGAGGTCGCTTTAGTTTGCGTTGAAAGCAAATAGCATTGCCTACCTAGACAGGTTTTTCTTATCTAATTGGCTGATCATTACCTAATAAATGAGGAGAGCGCACAAATGGAAAGGGTTTCGGAGATCCCAAGCTAGAGCAGTGAACGTAGATCGGATGACGAGGACGATGCAGGCGTCTGCGATTGGTCCGCTTCCACTTGATTAGTTTGCGTGGCTCATTGAAAATCGCGGCGGCGTACAAACCCACCCTCCCCTCCAGGAAGGTTAAAAATACCGCTAAAACACATCTTCAGCGAAGAATAGTCGACAGAGCGATGCCGCATGCGCGCTGAAATGGCTCGACAACGTTATACTGTCACCCAAATACTTTTGTTACACGCAGAGAACTTCATTCTCCGCAGCAGCTTCGAATGGCCAGTGTCAGAGCAATCGGTGGGCCGCCTTCTTTTATTCCTTTAAAAACTGAGCAGTCTCCGGCTAGCGCGAAAAATTTTAAGTTTTGTTGGGCGTAATAATGCCTTTTTACTGCCCGCACATCCTTTTCAGATGGTGAGTTTTGGCGGTTTTGTGACGTCGCATGACGGACAGGCGAAGAAGGTGCAACCAGCAGAATTTTGAACAATAGCAGAGGGCACATGGCGAAAAGGGCGTAGAATCCTTAAGAGCATATTTTTCTTTTTTTTCGGCTTAATCTCGCATAATCATCGCATACACGTCATATCAGGTGGGCAGTTTTCGCTGTTTTCGTTACGTCGCGTGACAGACTGGCGAAGTAGGGGGTGGCCCGAAATATTTTTGACCTATCGTGGAGGGCTAGTGGCAGAAATGGAATAGAAACACGTTAGAATAGCCGTACGCTATAACGCCCCTGGTGTCTTGCAATAGTTTTGGCAAATGTTGAATGTGGCCTCTTTGTTGGGGCAAGCAAGCAAGAGAGTGTGAGGGAATCCGAGTCAGGTGTCGGATGTCTGCCCTCAGGACATCTGTAGCAATGTAGACTGTAATAAGATAATATCTGGCAATGGCGAATGTCGTGATTGATGGTGTATTTTGGGGGGAGGCCAAGGGGGGCACGGAGGGTTCCGTGTGCTATGGGCTTTCACACTCTGAAATCTGCGAATATTTGATGTGCAAGTATTTCCTAGTACAGGTAATCTGTACTGCAGGAAGTACAAAAATGGTGCGCTATGTAATTGCAACATTGATATACTGGAGCGCCCCAGGACTTCCTGCCGAGAAAGGCGAGAAGGTCCACAATAGCGGTAAGACGCTTTGTGATGTACGAGACGTGAGGGTTCCAAGACAAGTCCTTATCGACGATGACGCCAAGAAATCGGTACGTTCGTCTGTTTGGTACAATTTGGCCATTGACCCGCAAAGTGTACGGAGCCATTGCTTTGCGAGTAAAAGCAACTAGTGCACATTTCTCAGGTGAAATCTCCAGGCCGTGCCTTCTTAGACATGTTGACATTGCCGTTAAAGCCTTCTCAAGTCGTGCGCGAACTTGTACACGTGCCACTCCTGAAGCCCATATGCAGATATCCGCATATGTTCCCGAAACGTGCGAGATGCCAATAGACTGTTAAGAAAGACGCGCATAAGGGAAAACTGCAGACGAACTGTATCCCAAGTGGCACCATCTGAAGTCTTTCTCTCTCTTCTCTCTCAAAACACGAGCGCGCGCGTATACATATAGACGTACACAGTGTGCTTCAGTGCGTAGTGTCATACAGACCGCATGCCATGGATTGCATCCAAAGGAGAGAACAATTGAAACTACTTGATATGGTGCCATCAGGTCACGTTAAGCCGGCGGATTGGGATTACAGGGATGGGCGCTCACAGTATGAAGCGTTACGTGAAACCACCGTATGAAACCGTACGGTTCAATTCGTGTTCATACCCATTGTACCGATTTCTCCCTTACAGAAAGCCTACCAGGCTTCAGTGCAGGAAAACGCTCCTCAAGGTACATTTGTGACAAGAGTTGAGGCGAAGGACATCGATGCTGGAGAATTCGGGATCGTTTCCTACTCTCTTCTCGGTGAAAAAAGTGGGGACTTCCACGTCAATAAGCAGGTATGTTCGAAAAGAAATGCAGACCAAAACATTCGCGGAAATAAAACGGAACTTTAGGATGAGATCAACTTCCTAACTTCCCATCTAAAATAGCCAGTGAAACGCTTGAAGACGCTTTTTGTTGTTATCCCCAACGGCCTTATTTTAAAAACAATCTTATTTTTCAGGGAGATATACGTGTGGCGGGAATGGCCAACTTAGATAGAGAAATCACTTCCGCGATCACCCTGCAAGTAGTAGCCACTGACATGGGACACGACATAACAACAAGGAGATCTGTCTCTGTTCCGGTAAGTACACTCGTCTTTTTACTGCGGTAAAACAAAGAAAAAAGGCGGGCTTTTCAACTATAATGAAACTATATTCGCCCCTGTGACTCTGAAGTTGTTCGTAAATCTCGTTTTATTTTTCTACTGGGGAAAAAATTTTAAACGCACTTTCTCACACCCTCGTAGGTGTACATCACTCTCCTCGATGACAATGACAGTCCTCCTATTTTCACAAAGAAGACCTACGAAGCTTCGTTCGTCGCTAACAGCCCGCTGGAGTCTGCACAAAGCATTGTTCAAGTGTCGGCAACGGATGCGGATGAAGGAATCAACGCCGAAATTCGATATTCTATCGTTGCTGGGAACGAAAACGGTAAGGGGCAAAGGGATAAGCCGAACGGCTGAGTTTCTAACAACAACCAGACGAAGTTATACAACTTGATAGCTGGGGCTATGTGAAGCCAGAAGAAGATTAGCGCACTATTTTCACCAGCGTAACTCCAGCTATACTCGGAATAGCAATTCCTGCTAATCAGGAAAGCGAAACAATAAAGTCTACTAAAGAAATAGTGATGGCATCGACGACTATACAGGAATCAGAGTGAACATGACAGCACATTTAAACTAACAGCATGATGCCCTAGTAAACAAACAAACATTTCGTTTTATCAATCTCTATGCGATCATTCTTTGTGAGCACCGAGGGCGGCCACACTCCTACACATTACACCTACTGTGGCGTCCCTCAGGGCGGCGTACTGAGCCCTACGTTGACAAAGGAAGACGTACAGCGACCAAGCAAAACTTATTTAAAGGACACGATGTTTCGGCTTCCATACGGAAGCCTTGTTCCGAATGGGGCGAAAACGGTTGAAGTGCATACTTAAATAGGTTTTAGCATGTGGTGCAAGCACCGCGCGTAAGACGGGGGGAGGGTTCCTTCGTTTCGATTGAGCGTGTGTTCTGTAGATTGTATCTTTAGAGACTCCAGGTACAGACGTGACTTTCAGATTCTTTCCTGGACGATTAGACTAGATTTCATCCAGTCAGTATTGTGCGTAGTCGTTGCTGCGTGCTCTGCCAAAGCATTTGAAGCCACTCTTCTCTTATCCACATAGTTTTGATGTTGGCGCAGCCGCTGTTTAAAGTTGCCTGTATCCCCTATGTAGAGGCAATCGCAATCCGCACAGGAGATCTTGTAAACAACGCCAGGAAAGGCTTCCTTCGGTAGCTTGTCCTTCCTACTAACGAGTGCGTGCCTCAGTTTGCGCACAGGAACGTGAGTCACCTCAACGTTATATTTACGCAGCACGCGTGATAAGGTCTCGCTTATCCCGGGCACGTAAGGAATGGAAGCGCGTTTCTTCGGACGGGCACTGACAGCTTGGAAAGGGTTGAACGAACGGTGCTCCACGGCATTCATGAACGCAGGGGGGTAACCGCTCGTCGAAAGATCTTGTTGTCTGCACGTCGGAATTTAAGTCTTCAGGTTTCGTGCAAATGCGGCTCACACGGCCCAACAGGGAGGCAACTACTGACCCCTTGCGAGCGTCAGGGTACACACACAAAAAATTCAGGTACCAGCCAGTGTGTGTACTCTTTCTGAAAACGTTGAAAGAAAGCGCACCGTTGCTTATTTTCACTAATACGTCCAGAAAAGGCACTTTCTAGTCTGTCTCCATCTCAACCGTGAACTGAATGGAATCTGCTTGATTGTTTTAGATGTGTGGTGAAACCTTCCAAAGCACCTATTGATTACGCAAAAACAATCGTCAACGTAGCTTAGAAAAATTCTTGGTGATGGGATGAAAGAAGCCATTCCATTGCCAGGTTCGCAGCAGTTCCCGAGATAGAGGCACCCGTTGGTGTGCCGTCGACTTGCTTGTAGGTGGCCTTATCGAAACAGAAGTAGATGTTGCCCAAGCAAAAACAGAGGAAACTCTTCAGGTCGGGGGCATCAAACGGCGACCGTTCCGGTAGAGCGGATCGGTGTCTAGAGCAGCAGAACAGCTTCCACGGCCATGTCAGTGGGAATGGAAGTTAACAGAGACACAACGTCAAACGAAACCATCACCTCGTCGTCGTCGAGGACCAGATCCCGAACCTTTTCAACGAAATCGGTGGAGTTGCACACATGCGTTATGCCTTTTCCGACGAGAGGGGACAAAATTCTCTGCTCAAAGCCAGATACCTTGTACAGGGGAGAACGGGTAAAGTCCACTATGGGTCGTAAAGGGACATCCAGTTTGTGAATCTTCGGTAAGCCATAAAGCGCAGGGGGCGCACCATTATGTCAAAGAAGCGAGTAGTAGAGGGACTCGTGCTCGGGAGCAACAAAGTGGAACACCTCCGCTAGAAGTTTCTGTACTTCTTTCTCTACCTTCAAGGTAGGGTCCCTGGTGAGCCGCACGTAGGTGTCCTGGTCGCCACGCAAATCCAGCATTTTTCTTTTGTACACGGCCATATCCAGTAAAACTGTGGCATTCCCCTTGTCAGCAGGGAGAATGACGATCTGTTGCCACGAATATGCTTGACAGCACTGTGTTCCTCAGCAGAAAGGGGTGAAGCAAATTTCCGCTGATGCAACCGAGAGAGGAGCGGGTGCGGGCCTCATCCCGGTGGAACTGATGAATTTGGCTGACGTCGTGCTCCACAGTGCAAACCACTTTTCTCACGTCCAGGGCAGGACCAACATTGAAGTTCAGGCGTCGCTCAAGAACAGAGGCCTCGGCAGGATCAAGTCTCTGCGAGGACAGATTATGTACCGCCGCAGTCGCGACGTGTTGACGATGGGGTTTGGCTGTGTCCGAGAGTCTGTGAAGTTTGACTTCGTGCAATGGTGATCTTGCAATGGTGATTGGCGTGTAGCTGGATGCCAGCAAAGTGGTCCAGACAGCGGAACTCAAGGTGACGTCGGGCAAAGATAGTCTCGTCTTCAAGGCCGAACTCTGATTATTATTGGAGAAATGATTCATAATATTACGGCCCTTTCCTATTATTTTTTTTTTTGCGAAGCTCCTGGATGGCGCACCAAACCATATACTGTGTGTCCCAACATCATCCACGCCTCTCTTGACACCTATCTTGTCTATTTTTAATGCATAAATAACGTGCCATTTGTTCAGTATTTTCGGTTATTTAGTTTCTCAATTTAACGGTTGATTGTGAAATCTTAGTTTAGATTGTGATGTTGCTTGTGAAATCTTAGTTGATTGCACAAGCCCCAGGGCGTCATACCAAGCTCTTCACTAGGCTGTCGACTGAAGAAGAAGCGTGGTCTGCCAAAAGCGAAGCTGTTTTTGCGACGAATGAGGTGACGAGGGCCCGCTCCAGACGTCCGCGAACTGCAAATTAGAGGGTATGTTGGGAATGTTAAGGGCGATGCGTGGGCAAAGTTAGAAGCAGATTTTTACACATTACGAAAAAAAAAACATAACCGATTACAATTACAATTACTCCATTCAAAAACGTCATTGATTACGGTGACCAATTACTCCCCCCCCCCAACGGAAGTAATTGCGCAATTACTAAAACCTAATCGATTACTTTTACGTTGCTTTCCTCCCAACCTTTATTCACATTACACGAATACAATAAATAGAACGAGCTGACCTGGCTCTTTTAGTGCACCCTCTGCAGCTATTCACACGTTGTTTCTCTTCACCAGCAATTGCGAATTACAGTGAGCGCTACTGAATAAACAAAGTAATCGATCACTTACAAAACTACCAAAGATGTAATTGATTACGAATAATTAATCAAATGTAATTTGTTATGTACAAATCTGGTTAGAAGAGGATGGATTAATTAGGCGTGTTGTGGAAAAATAGCAAAATCCTGCTGATTTCACTTTAGAGCATTCCGGCGGATTCAACAGAGTGTCGGTTTAGAATTATATGGCGTATCACGATGGAATTTGATTTTCATTAAGTGTATGTATTTTAAGAAGCAACATGCTGAAGAATTTTCAGAAATGTAGGTAATTTGGGGGCGCCGTAGGAAGTTATCAAATTCGATTATAAAACGTTCGCGAAACATGTTCAAAAATTGTCGTAATTTTAGGTTTATTGGGGGTGCCGTAGATAACTTTTTGAAATTATCTTGGGTCCTATCAACTTCTACTTCAAGCAGTGAATTAATTTTTTGCATTCACCAAACAGCTCACCATTTCTGCTTCAAACTTCGTACATGTAACTACACCGGAGGCCCTGCTGTGGTTTCTTTTTTACCTTCCCAAGTTCTAAGGTACGTTTAAAAATGTTAATTTTAAAGCACTAATTATGAGCACTAATGCGTTCAACGCTACCGGCGCTATACAGCTTTGGCTTGGTGCCCGAGGGTTGCGAAAGAGTTTCACGGGAACTGTAAATGCATCTGCGCCAATAAAACAATCGCGCCAGGTGGACGCGGCTGCCTGCTTGTCTAGAATTCTGCTTCACTGTAATTTGGATTTTGATTCAGCAAAATCACGCAAGACTGCCGAGGCATACTTTTTACGAGTCCTCGTTGGCGTCTCGGATGGCTTAAAATAGGAATACATAAAAGCAGTCGGCTACAACGATGCAGTTGTTCCAGCTAATCCAAGCCTGGTGCATCCCTGAGTACCGTTCTAAGACGCCTAAATTAAATATTTTGCTATTTAATTAAGGAAGGGACACCATTACAAGTGTCAGAGCTGACACCACAAGCTCTAGTGTGTACTGGTTCTTCACTATGCCGAGGAGTGGTTGGTTGTGAAAAATTGTGATGTACTCATTTCTGGAGGAGAGTAACTCACGTGTAGCCTCCAGTGAACAGTAGCCTCACTGTCATGTTACTTAGTCTGCCAGCCAGCTCTCGCGGCAAATTTCTTAGCCAAAGGACACGTGTGTTATCACTGAGGTGTGGTGGTTCTGCAGGCGTCCTCGCTGTCAACCCGAAGACCGGCATCGTGTACCCCGTGAAGAAGCTCGAGAGCAGCCGCAAGGAGTACCGCATCGGACTCGAGGCGCGCGACGGCGCAGGCAATGGGCCCAACACGGACAACTGTATAGTACTCATCAGGCTAATCGAAATCAACCTGGACAAGCCGCATTTCGTGACGCCGTCACTTCCCAACGCCACGGTCGAGGTCTTGGAGGTAAGAAATGGCCCGTGTAGAGATTTGTAGAGAAGCATATGTTGCCTTGAAATAGACAAGTCCACTTTTCGAAACGTTGGCTCCAGCTTTTACCTTGTTCTCGTTTTGATCATAGTCCTGAATTTCCATCTCTCGCCTTCCCCGAGTAGAGATTGTAACTTAGTAGCGCGACGGAACGCAATACGAACAAGACAAAATACGTAACGAACGCTACACTGAGAACTTATTCAGAAAGCAAACAGTCGTATGCCTATATGTCTATATACGCCAATCTGAGACGACAGAAAAAGTACAGATGCACTAACAACCGCTATGTGTACATGGCAGAAAGCACCACGTGGAAGCGAACAACGCATCGAGTTCCTTCAAGAAAACATCAGCTTCTGATCAAATATAAGGATAGATTACTTGCACCGTTCTGGCCTTCCTTGTGAATGAGCAAAGCATGCGTGATCACACGTGATGACCTAGCTCTTGTCCAGTGCACTCTAGAACTCGTCCAGTGTATTTGCTATACGCGAACACTTCATTAGCACTAATAAGAACAATGAATCTGTACCAACTAGCCCACTTGTCATTTCTTCCGTATCGGCATCTTAATTGTTCTTTCACAATATGTTACTACACAACCTCATACCAACCACTCGCAATGCCGTCTGGCGCTGACAGACCATTCGCAACGCGCTCATCATGCACTTCAGTGAAAAAAAAAGAAAATAATATAGAAAAATGACGTGGAAAAGTGCCTTGACAACGCAGAGCACGTCTGGCGGTGTGCGTTACCGCCGTTTCTTTTCCTACATAAAAACTGAAATTGAGAAGACGGAAGCGTGTTTCAATCTCCCCACGAGATCGTCCCACAAGTTACACCTGCCTGTCCGCCTCTTTCAGAATCAGACCCACTCTAACCAGATCATAATGACTGTGGAAGCCAGGGACAAGGACCAGGGCGACAACGGCCGAATTTCCTACTATTTTAAAGTAGGAGACAGGAACGTCGCCGAAATGGACGAGTTTCGCATCGACGAAGTCACCGGAGAAATTCAGGCGAAAGTCGTCCTCGACAGGGAGCTAAGGCCACGCTACGAGGTGAGCAAGCCTCCAAGTTTGCAACTTGGCAAACCGTGACAGTCTTTAGTAAAAGCAAGCATGAACAAAAGAAGTTTCTCGCTGTTTACTCGACTTTCATATCTTTTAGTCGGGAGAAAGAAAGGGAGAGAGAACATTTATTTGTAATGAGATAGGTGACTTCCTCGTAGGGTGGAGTCCTTAGTTCAGGGCCCCATTGGCTCGCGCCACTCCGCGTGCCCGCCGGATCAGCCGTGGCTGATCTTGCGGGTCTAAGCTGGTCAGCGCAGTCGGCCAGGAGGAAGGTGAAGGTGAAGAAATAGGGGAGTAACCCGGAGGGTGTGGGCACTCCCAGGTGCAATGATATACTATGGGCTTTGCTCCACAGTAGGGACAGTATGAGGACTATTGTGTGGGGTGGAAGAGGTGAAGAGAAAAAGAAGCAGGGAAATGAATTAGCTTGAAGCTGTCGCCACGCGACGGCATCTTCTCGGTTAAGGGAATTAGGTGGTGGAGGGAAGTGTCTCCTGCTATCTCTGTAATATTGTAGAGTTTCAGTGTACTTCAGTGCTTCTGCCGGTGTGTCGTCTGGGTTGGACAGCTCTTCCAATGGCGCCCGGTTAGCGAGCTCTCGGGCTACCGCATTAGCGCGTTCATTACCATGGAGAGAGGCGTGTTCATGTGTCCAGATGATACGCACCCAGTGTAACGCTGTGTCGCGACTCGTGCACACAACGCACTTTAATCAGGCCCCTGATATATGACCTATGAGGTACGCCATGAATAAATTAGTTCGGGTACTCGGAATCGAATACTAGCCGAAAGTGATTATAGACGCAAGCGAGCACACACATTTATGCGCGTCAGAAAAAGCCGTACCCACTGCCTATAAAATAGATTCTGACAGGCTCGTATGAGCGAACAGTCCATACCTGATCGAAGTTGTGATAAATTACGATCATATTTTTTTCCATTTTGCTTTCCAGAGAAAAAAATTGTGTTTCAGCATAAATCCCTCTAGGGCCCATTTTATGGTACTGCCGTGAGCTCGTTCGAAGCTGTCACTGTGTATGCGCAGATTCCACCTCACGGGAGCGCAGCGAAGTAGAATTCTGCTGAACACGCAAAGCTAAAGCAACCTAACAAAGTAGTCGAAGCCTCAAGTGATCTCACAATGTTATGAGATATTGACTAAACATTGAAAGTTTCCTGTCATCAGGAAATCGTAAAGCGCCAGAATTTATGGCGGAAACTACTCTGCATTAAAGCCCCTTATGATGTCAATTCTTCTCATTTCAGTTGGTGCTTGTCGCCAAAGACCACGGCACACCTGCCCCATTTGAAACGCTGCGTTTCCTAACCGTCGTCTTGAAGGATATTGACGACAATGCACCTCTGTTCCCTCGCACCCGGGTAACGTTTGTCTCGCAAACAACTGTCTCTATCGCTCGTTCCAAGGTTTGCTGACCTGCTCCCGTTTCTTTTTTTCTTTACAGTCTACGACACCTTACGTATTTCACATCAAGGAGAACTTAAACCGCGGTTTCCCCGTTGGAAGGGTAACAGCTATTGACCAAGACGTCGGCGAGAATGCTATGGTCTACTATTACATTATCGGTGAGGCTCCTGCGGAGTAGTTGTTTTTCTCAAAGCAGTTATTTGCCATTTGCTTCGCGACTTGCGGCTTATAGTGAAAAAAAAGCCCTTTACGCACGTGTAAGCGCGTCATAACCAAAGCAGGTCGTCACAAGGCGGAGTTCCTAGTGAATTTTGTAAGTTGCAACAGACTTCACAAAAGGTCATAGGAGCGGAGGTAAACGTACAGTGTATCAGCAGCTTCAGAAAAAAGAGAGGAACAAAACACATGGGCGTCCCTCGTATCCACAGTCTTCGCCCAAAACGATGCGCATCTTCGTAGAGTGAAAATGCGTATTTTTGCTGAACACGAATTCCTTTTCGTATATTGCTATGTGTGCGACATCCTAGCCCCAGTTTCTCAATAATGGTGTTACTTGCGTTTTACGCAGATGGCAATTGGGACATGCAGTTCACGATCGACAAGATGCAGGGAATCATCTACTCAAATGCTTCATTTGACCGAGAATCGAAAGACCTGTTCGAACTGGTGGTGAAAGCTTCCAGCAACCCCGATTACCTAGTATACGCGGTAAGAGCATGTCGTGTAGCACTGAAACTGGGTAGCAGGGCGCACACGTTTGCCTGACACGCCCTTCTTCTATTACAGAGGCAAGCCGATGGCCTCCCGCCGAGCATCCGCAGCTACAGCGAGTCGGACAGAACAGTGGCCCTCGTCAATGTTCACGTTGACGATGTGAACGATAACGCGCCCGTTTTTATAAACGCCCCGTACTACGCAGGTAAAGTGAAAATGTAGAACTGCTTCTCACTCGGGTATCCCCTGAGCTAACGAAAAAGCACATTTCGTGCTAACTAGACAACCCTACGTACACATGCGCCTCCCTGCGCACATTTTTTTTTCGCGTTATTACGACGAGACTTCTTCAATCATGCACAGCGGATGCAACATACCCGGTGTGTCTGTTGTGCTTTATGGCACAACGGACGCAACGACTAGAGGTATTGTTCGGCACTTGACCTGCAAATTGTGTGAGAATGACGTAAAACGCGTCTGAAATTTTGACAACGATGGCAATGTATAAATTGAAAAGCAGCAATATCGGGAAACCCGTTCACGCGTGGCTTAAAGGGACACAATTCATGCGCTGAGCTTACATAATAAGCGCAAAAGCCTTTTTCAAAGAAAAACCAGGGCCCGTATTCAGAGCACGTTCTTACGCTGGAAATATCCGTATATGCAGATGCCAGCCAAATGTAATGTCGAACCTATTATTAGCGAAGTCGGCTTGGCAATGGGAAAAATCACTTACGAACGAAAAGCTTTGTGAATTCGGCCCTATAGGATTGCTGCACGATGCTGAGTGCTTTTAACTGCTTGAATAATCAGTTCCTGCGCTCTCAACACTGCTTTAAGAGGTCACGCTTTGAGGCAGAGGTCATGAGCTCCTCAATGGGGACCATTGAATGGCCTCGAGGTATACTTCGCGGTTCTCCCACTTCATTTTTCCCTGCAACTATGACTGAGCTTTCGTAGAAACCACTCTTTCGCCGTGCCAATGCGTCGGTTGGGCGCAAGGAAAGAGAAGCAGCATGTCAGAGACGTGGTAACACTCCGTTGCAGGGCTGCGCTTCACCGCCGTGGAAGGGGACACGGTATTCACCGTGCGGGCACGGGACCCAGACGAAGAGCCGTCGGACGGCGCGGCCATCGCATATCGCATCGAGCACGTGACGCTTTTCCTGCCGGGTTCGACGGGAGGCATCCGGCCCATACCAGCATCGTTCAACGTATCGGCTGACGGTCGTGTGTGCGCTACACACCCCATGGCCCAGTACAGCCAGGCGCGCTTCACCGTCGCCCTCGAGGCCAAGGAGACGGCGCCTCCGCACCGTGCTGCCCGCACCACGCTGAAGGTGAGCGCGCATCTGCGGATAGCACGGAATACGCTCTCCGCACTGCACAGAGGCTGATTCCGCATTTTGTGTATTCTGGAACAATATGTTCCTTGAGTATAGCGTGTAGCCTTCTTCGATTGCCTAGATTAGTAGGAAGCGCATGTGACGAGTCACGAAAGGAGCTTCCGGACAGGTACATTCGGGAAGGTATATATAGCTTAAAGAAAAACTAAAAGATTGGGGGGAGTGCCTGCATGACAGTATGGCAACAAAAGCGACGTAACGTTAAATGTGACGTTCACACTACAATGAAGAAAGTTGCGCCGGAAATTATTGTTTCAGAATACCGCCCTTCGTAGGAATATGAGCCTCAGGCCTCCAATATACATTGGGATGCGTTGTGTAACTGACGCGAAAGGGGCCCTCTTTGATGCCGCCGACTGGCACAAATTTATCATTATACCTAGCCGGGCGACCATGCACTGTCTACGTGGAGAGGGTGCCTCAATAGCACCACGTCTCTGCTATCGAGGCAGCCTAGGCAATGCACGCTCTGTAGCACAAGCCAAGGTCTCACAGGGCGTTCGCTGGATCTGCTGTCCATGTTTTTTTTTTCTCTCTGCTTCTTTTTTTTATTGCGATAGCAATTATACGGAGGCTCTAGGTGCGTTCGCGCCGTCGCCGTTGGCGTCGTTGTGCTGTCCCGCCATCGTCGACGTACGGTCTGCTCGAGCGTTGAGGGTTAGAGGGCCTCCAGAGACGCGGAGTGCATTTGGCCGCAAAACTGCAAAACGCGAAGTGGACGCACCGTCGACGCTCCGCTCAATCGTCTCGGCGGTGGAACCAAGCCAGCGTTCTGCCTTGCGCTACTGGCATGAGAGTTGTGCGCAGGCATGCTATAAACACACTAGTGTTCCCGCTGAGCTGCTTCGTATGCATTGGTCAGAGCGGAATGGACCGTAAACAACAGGCTAACGTTGTCTGAAAGTTCACTGGGTACCGACTAAAGTTGACGAGAAAGTGCACCATCAAGGCGCGACGCCTGCAACGCGACTGGCGGCTAGCGTTGTGAAACGCCTGGTAGCTGCGAGGGCGCTGTTCCTTCTGGCAAACAGTATAATTGCCTTGCGTGCTGAGTTGCGCCAACATGTCGCAACCGCATATAGTTAGAACGCCGTCCGAAGAGGTCGAGCGCAGCGCTACACCTAGCTATCACTGTCAATGCGTTGTTCTTCAAGCAAAACTGCCATTTATTTTAATTCATTTTAGCCGGGAAGCGTGAAACCGCAAACATCCGCGCCGTAGACGTTCTCCACGAACCTCACAACGACGCGGCATACAATTAAGCAACAGTCATTTCATAATAATTATTGCAAACGTGACAAAAAAATAAAGAAACGTTTAAGACTGGCCCGAGTCTTAGAACTTATACTGAAAGATCCACGGACGTTGAAGACTGACAAATTCAAAGTTCGGTGTTTTCTGACAATCAGTATTGAAAAATCGTGTCAATGCACCGCGGCATGCAAGCGCTGCAAAGCCCGACTTCTTCATGAACTCAAGGCCATCCGCATGAAATAAGCTGTCATGTGTAGCTTTTGATCGCGCATTTGCAGCTGTTGCAGAATTTTTTTTTTTTCGAGACGTACTCAAATAGGAACCCATAACTCTGTCCAGCATCTTTATGCAGGAGGTGAGACGAAAGTGCTCAGCAGAGTGCGAGGAGCACGTTTACGTGGGGATCTTCTGGAGTCTCCAAACGTGCCCTTGGGACAAAGGAACGACAACGAAGTAGTGAAAACAATCACAAGGGCACTTATTGCACCTCCCCTACACCAATATGCCAGCTAGCTGGACCATATGCCGATGAGCGCTGACGAATCGGGGAAGTTGGACTCACCGCAACAGGATAGCGAACTAATATGTTCGCCCCCCATGCTGGACACCAAAGCCTAATCGTTCGCGTGTACTGTCACGCGAACGGTGTCGCGTTCGAACTATCGAGTTCGTCCATCCCGGCGCCCCACTCCGAAGCCTTTTTTGGGACGGTCCCGCGAAGCCTGTCGGCGCACGCGCGAGACGTCCGCGCAGCTCGCCGATCCCAAGCCAAAGAGGAAGCGGCTACTCCCTTTTGTGCCCGAGTAACACCGCCGTTAGGTGTCGTTAGAAGTGCAACACTCGGGCCATCTGTCGTGCTATTCTGCAACTACGCCGACCACCGGCAGCGCTTAGCTAAGCGAGCAAGCCGGATTACAGGAGAGGCGAGCCATGCAGGGAAAACAACATAAGGGGGCGCAAGAGAGTCGAGCGCCCCCACAATCTGAAAGCACTCATTGTTACGCACTGGCTTCATTTCATGGCTTTCAATAAACTCACAGTTCCCTAGCATTGCTATAGCAACGCAGCTCCATAAGGCGGTTGGAACTTGCACTGCTGAAAGATGGGCCAGTTGGTTACCGGGATGGTGGAACATATTGCATATCAGCTGCGCTAAATGGACTAGACAATGAACACATCTCCAGCGCACGTCTTGTCATCTCGTGCCCATTTCCCCGTGCATTGAGCGCTGCTGATATGTGACCTAGCCTGCATGGCGCATTTGCAGCGCACAAACACAAAATGAAGGCATTGGCGATGCCCGTGTTTCTTCCTTCTTTCCTTTCTTTTTCTTCCATTTTTTCTTGTCAGCTTTCGTCACATTCACTGCACCCCTCTCCGTGCACACACAAGCATACGCAGAACATTTGTCATTTTCGAGCGTAACATACACTGTGCATATTTGTTTGTTCACCAACTAGAAAGACCCCCCAAACACTTGTTTGTTCTAAGAAACTACACACAGTACAGCTATTCAACATGCCACTCATTGCTGGGCATGCGTTGTACTATAAAGTACTATATACTCATGCAGTCTAGATAGGCCGAAGAAAAACGCAGCAAGCCGACGAATTTCAGAGAGCATTAAGGTTCTGCTGGTATTGCGTCCCAGAACCACGAGCCGTAACAGAATTCACTGCTCATACCTGTAATTTGTTTTTTACGTCATTTTTTTTATTCTACGCGTCACAGCGTAACTGTACAGCGCCTAATCTCTCTGAACTTTTTCCCGAAGGTCTGGATCTACGAGCCCGAACAACTAGTGCGAGTAATAATCGCCCAGCCTCCGGAAGAAGTGTACAGGGACCAAAGAAGTGTCGTAGCGTAAGAGCATTTTACTGAACCAGCGGTGGCTCTTCATATTTGGATCTGGTGTAAAGCAAATATTTAGGCTATACTCTCCTCCTGCTTTTCCGTTATTTCCAGTGTCCTTTCGAACGCCACTGGAGGAACTGTGGTGATTGACAAGCTGAAATACCACGTGAATGACAAGGGAAAGCTCGTGAAGTCTTGGTGAGTACTCCAAAAATACACTTATTAAGTACTAGCACCTATTCTGATCCCCCCAGCTGTATTAATTCATCCAACCACGAAAGTAAACAAGAAAATAGAATTCTTATGCGTAAGTTGCTGTCTTTGTGCTGTTGAAACAAGATAGTACCGCTTGAGCTTAAATGAAGGAAGGTGCCAGCGTCCATTTTTGTTTTCCTCCCGTTTCACTAGGTTGACCATTAGCAATAACCAAGCAAGTAAATAATAAAATTACTTCACAGTGTTTGTTACGCGATGTTAATTTATGCGTGTTTCCTGCTGCAGGACTGACTTGCACATTCACGTTCTTGACAAAAACGACCGTGTTATTCACACACCAGAAGTTCTAGACGCAGTTGACTCCAACATCAAGCTCGTCCGGTTCCAAAACCCAGAGTTGCAAATTCACAACGTTCTTGTGAGTAAATGCCTTTCTTTTTCTTCTTTGCACCGGTGCACATTGCAGTTGGCATAGACTGCGTCTTATACCAGCTGGTTTCACTAAGTAATAAACATTTATTTTAAGTAATATAACACGCGTATGCCGTATCCTTATCTGGATTATTTGGTCGGAAAGACAGCGACTGAAAAGAAAGGAATTTGCAAAAAGTGATCCGGGGACGGATTTACAAAGGTTTTCGTCGGTAAGATATGACAAACTTTAGCGGAGCGCCTTTGCGTTCGTCTTGTTCGCCGTCATGATAAGGCAGTGCCCGCCCTCATGAAGCGTTATACAGTCAAATCTCGATATAACGAATCACGCGGGACCGCCGCAAATCGTTCGTTATATTGAAATATTGTTGCAATGAAAAACTTGCGGTTTTAAGCCAGTGGACAAACCTAGGAATGAAAATGACGTACCTTGGCAGTAGACGAATGTGCAGACACGCATACTCTCCAATAAAAATGCTTCACTCACTTCAAAGCTGCTTTATTTGAAGAAATCAGTGATTTTCTTCTGGCGCATGCAGCACACACGACCGATTGGGAATGGGTCTACGTCTTCCACTTTGCGCAATACCGCAATGGGTAAATCATTAAGCCGAGCGATGAAAGAGCAGACATTGTTCACATGCACTAAAACATCAATGTTCGACACGATCTCATCTTCTGTGTTAGGTGACCCATAGTCGTCTTCCTTCGGGTCGTCATCGTCACTGGAGACGTCGTGAACGCAGTTATCAATCTCTTCGGTTGACAGGTCCGCCGCCGTTAGTGCTGCACTGTCGCTCTCCCTATAGTCGTCGAAGGAAGAGACGGTGGGCAGCAATTCCGCAACCTCTGCCCACAGGTCTCCTGGGTTGTTGTCAGTCACCTCCAGGTCATCTTCAAGCTGCCCAGGCACTTTGACAAGCCCTGCTTTTCGCCAGCAGTTGCTAACGGTGGATGCCTTCAAGTTCCACCAAGCTCCTCTGAGCATTTACGCTGCATGACGAATATTGATTGCAGTCGCCTGCTTTAGGCGGAGGTTGATAATCAACCGCTGCACAATGCGCTTACGAAATTCTGCTTTCACACTTTTTATAATGCCCTAGTCTACGGATTGCAGCAATGACGTGTTGTTTGCCGGCAGAAACTCCAAGCGAACGTGCGTCAAGCGAACATTCACAATGTGAGCAGAGCATGCAGTTGTCGACAACCAGTAGAATTCTTCGGTCATCCCTCCTCATTTGGTCGTCGAGTTTGATGAGCCACTCGGAAAAGAGTTCTCTGGTCATCCAGACCCGTTTGTTGGCGCAGTAGTCGTACGGTAACGACATGACGTTTTTCATGCAGCGAGGCTTCGTGTACTTGCCGCTGATGAGCGGTTTAATTTTCTTCGTGCCTGTTGCATTCCAGTAGAGCAGGACCGCCACGCGAAGATGCGACTTCTTCCCTCTTTTGCACTGCTACCCTTTGAAGTGCACCGCCTGGTCTGGCAGGAGCTGATAAAAACATGCGGTCGCATCCGCGCTGAAAATATCGTCTTCAGAGTACGATTCAGCCACCTCTAGAAAACGATCATTGCGCCAGGAATCCACGCCTTCTCTGTCAGCAGCCTTTTCCTCACCCGACAGTACCTGCAAAGTTATTCCGCTGCTTTGGCGGAAACGAAAATCCGACCCGCACTAGGGTCGTACCCAGCTATTTCAAGTGCATCGGCAAATTCGCGGGCTTTTTCTTGAGAGCATTGAGCCAGAAACGGGAACGTTTTGTAGTGTGGCATCTTTGAACCACGTGAGTACAGCTTGGTCCACATTTTGAAAGTTTCCCAGTCGCAGCCGTTTCGACGTAGAAGCGAGTTGTGATTCCCGTTGAAGCTTGACAATCTTGTCTCGGTCTTTCAAAATGGTCGCGACTGTCGATGGGGCAATGCCACGCTGTCTGTGCATGTCTATTTTTGCTTTTTCCCCGAGTCGATTTCCTGCAATACGCCCAATTTGTCCTGCAGCGAAAACTGCTTTCGCTTCTTCTTGGTACCCGCTAGCTGCACACATCGTTGGATCTCGCGCGAACATCACCAAACCGTTGTCGTGAAATTCTTGGTGACGTTTGTGGTGAAGCAGTTGGCACTCGACATGGTGATGATGATAGCTACTGCGACATGGTGATGGTGACAGCTACTGCACTCGCGGTTTCTGTTTCACGCGAGAGTTGCGGCGCTGTTACTTTTAGCCGAATTCGTAATACTGATGTTCCTCTGTTATAAAGGGGAAATAAACTACGTGCGTTTTTCTGAAATATGCGCTGTATAGAAATTCGTAGTTCTGAAATATTTTTACATTGAAAATATAGGCAATTTGGCGGGGATTTTTAAAATATTCGTAAATTTTAGAAATTCGTTATAGTGTGGTTTGTAGTAGCGATATTTGATTGGCTAGCGTAGAAGGAAATTCATGGATAGTTGGCCAACTAGTGTTAAATGTGTAATTTAATATTACAGCCTTTGGTGCTTATAGTGGTATCGTGCAGATGGAGGCACAAATAATCCTAGCGCGTAATCGTCTTTCAAAAATATTTAATAGCGAAGTTACCTCGAAATAGATGTCGTTAAAGTAGGCCTTCTTCGCTTCATTATGCAATCCGGATCACGACATATACTTCACCGTCAGTGTGACGATGGCCGGCACACTGGAAGTAGGGCGTAACTGTAGAGAGCATCGAACATATCGTGTTCCCCTATTAATAAATATGGAAATGCGCGTAGTGGGAAAGACACTTTTAATTTATTATTATTACACGTTTGCCTTCTTGTCCGGTAGTGAAGGGAGAAAATGAACAGCAAAGAACTCTGGTAGAGAAAATGGCAACAGAACTGCTGCTCGTGCATCTGAAACAACGGCAATGACAACAATTATTTACCGCATCCCAACTTGCCGGAGAAAGTAACAGCTTATACTTTTGGTCGGGCTGAAAGAAAACGATAAACGCGGCAGATCCTCACGTCCCCACACGCAGCGGTGGCTTAGCGGACATAGTGTTGCGCTGCTAAGCACCAGGTCGCAGGATCAAATCCCGGCCACGGCGGCTGCATTTCGATGGGGGCGAAATGCAATAACGCCCATGGTCCCGTGCATTGGGGGCACGTTAAAGATCCCCTGGTGGTCAAAATTAATCCGGAGTCCCCCTCTATAGCCTGCCTCGTAATCAAATCGTGGTTTTGGCACGTAAAAGCCCCCAATTCATTCATCATCCGTTCCTCATGTCCGATCGTTCGCCTGTCCCATCGATCGACATCTTGCGCTTGCGTATCCAGCTTTTCTGGACATGAGGGTTTAGTTCGCGTGAGTGCCACCACGTGGCGTACTAACCTTAAACTTTTCAAACTTCCCGCGGTGACGCGTGATGACGTCAACCAAACAAAATAAAAAAAAATAAAAGCTATCCCTGCGCATTGAACTTCGCCACAATGCTTGTCCCGCCGGTGTTATCAGTGTTCTTGATCAAGCGTATTCGCTCGTCGCCTAGAAATTACTCGTCATCCTAAGAGCGTTTAGTCGCGACGAGCAATGGTTGATTCTGGGCTTTTGATGCGGTTCTTTTTTTTTCTTTTTTTTTTCTTTTCTTTTTTTCATTCTACGGAGTAAAGAAGCTAGCCTAATCGTCAGAAGTACTTCGGGGCAGCCTTTCTTCAGTCGGCATACATTGTTAACGTCCGAACATCGCACAGCGCCTACTAGAGACGCCGTCGTGGACGGATTTTGATTTTCCACTATCGAATTCGTTAAGGTGCACAAAATTATTTCACTAGCGACATTGCAATGCGCACACATGGGCCACCGCCGCAGCTGCAAATCTAGATGTGCTTAAGCCTTAAGACATATGCATGGATAAGTTGGTTTTTCACCTTAACACAAAAGTCACGATACAAGAGTTGAGCAAACTGTCCCTGTGTCGTCTCAGGCTGTGAGACCGGGCTAGTTGGTATTCCATGCTAAAGTGACTAGCGCAAGAGTGGACACGGGACACTAGAGGCGACAAGGATAAGCGCGCAAACATCCAACTGGGCGCTTGTCCTTGTAGCGTCTTTAGTGTTCCCTGTCCACTCTTGCACTAGTCACTTCAGTTTGTGTCGTTGTCCGTTAGCACGCTATAGCCGAAGCTGTTCGCAATATTACGTCTCCATTTACTGGCCACCAGGCCAGGTACACCATTGGGTACGACATATACAGTACTTGCAGTTAGTTTCCAAAGTAGTCTCCTATGGCGGTTGTCCACGTGCGTGAAGCAAGAACGATATTTAAAATTATTGTGCAGTAATATATGCGGGATTTGTGTGTTCTCCCCATTCTCTACCATGTTGCCGTTCCGCCTTTATTATATAGCCGCAATGTAGACTAGCAGCTATCGAACGCCATAAAGGCTATCCACATACTCAAAGACCTCGCGCACAACTCCTGACGCTTAATTGTACTCAAGAGTTGTGCGACTGCCCAGGACATCCTTAACGAATGTTACATAACACATTATGAGGTTTTACTTGCCAAAACCACGATTTCATTAGGAGGCACACCGTAGTGGAGGATTCGAGAATAATTTAGACCACTTGGGATTTTTTAACGTGTGCCTAGCCCTAAGTACGCGGGTTTTCGCATTTCACACCCATTGAAATACCGCTGCCGTGGTTGGGATTCGATCTCGAGACCTCGTGATTAGCAACCGAACCCAATAAAAGCTAAGCAACTACGGAGGGGAAGGAATGTTGGCAGTAGGAGAAAGGTGACAGCCGGAAGGTGAGACAATTTGTTCCAATCCTCATTACGCGAAAATCGGTACCATCTGTTTTGTCGAAGAATGACACCGTAGAATGCACTGTATTCAATGAGTGAAAAATTATGCGAATCCTATGTATGTGCGAATCGATGTAAGCAAAGCTTTCTGCGTTTGATGTCATTGTCATGCGTAATCTCCACAGAGTACGCAGGCACTCTCTAATGAAATGCTGTCAATGTTTGCCTGGTTACGCCTGCCATTGTGATGCAAATAAACGGGCGCCTTCAACTCTTTTTCTCAGAAAGAAACGCTGAATGAAATGCTGACGTGATCCTAAAGAAGATCAACAAGCGCCGAAGTGCTCGATCTTACGACGCCCATATTCGTGATTTTTTTTTTTTTTGGGGGGGGGGGGGTTGTGCTCTTGTACCCTAGAAATGTCCCTCAAACGTCTCTGACGTGCTCGTTTTTATTCTCAAGTACGCAATGAAAACTCTCATCACTGCAAGTTCATGATGTATTGGTGGCAGGCCACCATGGCGTGTCGCGCAAGTATGACCACGCTGATTTGTTTGGGTTGACATATACTACTTTGTGCGTCATACTTCCCCACATTCATTTTTCAAACTATGCCAGAGCTCGAAAAGGGCGGCCAACTCACTACGTCCCTTTGCTCTGTTTACTTCCTCAAAATGTGTGTTTATCGCTGTGGTTACCAAATACGCCCAGCGGTATGCTACGACACAAGCCTTTCTGGCGGCTGAGCAACTGAAGTCGCAGGCTTTATTCAACATGGCGTCGACGTTCTATATGGCTATCCTCAATTACTTTTCGCGGACTTCGCTCGCCGCCTTCTCTCCAGTGTCATCTCTTACGCTACTAGCTCCTGCTAGACACAACACAAACACGCAAAGACCTTAATGAAGTATCAATTACACGCTAATTGACACACTGTCGACGTATATTTCCGCTGAGCACCAGGATGGGAGCGTTGTCCTGTCTATGGTGACATTATCCGTCTACAGCCTCGCTCAACAACACCGCTCGTTACTCATCACGTTTTTTTTTTTTGTCGGCAAGAGTATAGTGTATTTCCTCCGAATGTGCTTTCGGCTTTAGACGTGACCTTGCACGCCCGCTTATTCTGTTACGTTGACGGCGACCGTTGTCGTCAGGATGCCGCCTCATTCTGAGCTTCGCAGTCACCAGAGACCACAGAAAGCTGTCTTCACAAACAAACCACCGAGATTCGAGCCCATCTCCCAAATGCTCCATCTTGCATTTGGGAAATGGGCACGCTAACCATTACGCTACCACCTGCCTCCACCAATTTCTGTTTATCTATCTGCCTGGAGCAATTGCCGGACTTGTTCGCCAGGCTAAACCCGCCTGCTGCTACAATTCACCACCACCACCACCACCATCCCACTTCACGTTTTTGCCGCAGACGCAGGCAGAATGGATGCAGAAACGAAAAAAAAGTAAAGATTGCTTGAGCGGCCAGCTGACACATGACCTTAACTTTGGCAGGTTATTCTCAGTGGAGCGCATGTAGGCTTGCGGCTGTGTGCAGATTGTGGGTCGCCTTAGCTTTATTGTAAATTTGCTTTCACCGACTCTTTTCAGCTAGAACTCAAATGCCGGACAAAAATGATACCTACCGTTGAATATTTTTTTCTTGGTTTCAACCAAAAACGCTGATTTACACAAATAGTGATCTTTTTAAGAAATGGCATAAGGATACTACATTTCGGGTCATGTCGTTGTGTCAGTACGGGCCGGCACCACGTATCGACGAAAGGGCATCACAACGCCGATGCACGCGGCAGGTTACTGAATGAAGAAATCAGGAAGCGACTGTTTTTCAGTTCTCGCAACACATTGTAACAGACACGAAAGGCACGGACAAGAAGAGAAGAAAGAGAGGACGAAGAAAACGAGGAGTTAGAGATCACGCTACCATCATCGTCCAATTCTCCTGTAAATAAAACCATTTCTTCGCAACTCCTCGTAACAGTTGTGGTGAAAGGTGCTGCGTAATCGACACCCGAAGACGGAGGCTGAACCACAAGTTCTTCGACGGAGCCGTCGCCTTGCTGGACTCCCACCGAATCTACCGGAGTTGAATATGTCCCACGACGCAGACGAACAGCGGCCCATTCCGACTGCTGCCCGAAGTTCTGCTCTGCAACTGAGAGATGCGCGTCCCTTCGCCGGCAGATCGGACGAAGACGTCGAGGAATGGCTCATCCATTATCACCGGGTGAGTGCCGCCAACAGGTGGAACAGCGCTTCTCAGCTTTCGAACGTCGTGTTCTTTCTAACCGATACTTCATTGGTGTGGTTCGACAACCACGAGGAAACATTCACAACATGGGGAAGATCTGTTTCGGAAATCAAACAGCGATTCGGTGACTCCGCGACGAAAAAGAAAAGGGCAGAACAGACGCTACTGCAACGTGCGCAAGTACCAGGCGAAACCTGCACGACCTACATTGAGGCAGTAATAAAGCTGTGTAGGATGGTTGACTCTGGAATGTCCGAGGAAGACAAAGTCGGGCACATCCTAAAAGGAATTGCCGAGGATGTTTACAATTTCCTCATTGCAAAAGACAGCCTGGCTTCCGTCGCTTACATCATTCGGCACTGTCGTACTTTCGAGCAACTAAAGACGAGGCGCATAACGCCGAAGTTTGGCAGGCTCGCCAATGTAACGACAGTTGCAAGCGTGGACAGCAACCAGCCCCTTGATCTTGAATCAACGATCCGACAAATAGTTCGGGAAGAACTCAGCCTGCACGCGCAAGTGACATATCCAGGCACTCGTAGCTTCCGCCTACCACCAGATTTTGAGCCAAACGTGGCATCCTTCTCTCCGTATCCTGCGGCAAGGGGCACTGAGGATTATGAACTCGCGCCCCGACAGCAGTCACGAGGCCCTACTTATGGCGCTCGGCCACAACAAGAGCAGCCGCGTTTTTACCCCCGAGGCCCTGCGACTTCTGTCAGGCCACGACAAGAACAGCACCGACCCTACTACCACGACGCGACTTATGAAAGATATAACGGATTTCAGCAAGCAGCAGAGACACGTTATCCACATGACCACGAACTTTCTCGCCGCCCGCAGCCGTCTACCATTCGTTTCGAGGTAGACGCTGTGAACCGCGACCCTCCCGTGTGCTACAACTGTCGTTCCACAGGCCATATAGTTCGGTATTGTCGCCAAGCCCGTCAATCACGTAGGACACCATCGATTTTCTCGCCACCCAGAACCCGTACTTCATATGACCTGCGGACGACCGATTTGCTTCCAAGGGATCACTTCTCACACGAGACCAGACGCAGCGATTCGCCAGCATCTGAGCAGAGTTTCACGCCTCCAAATAGCCGTCCCCGTCGCTCTGCGTCCCCTCGGCGCCGTTCTTCCTGACCGCCCCCGGGAAACTAGCATCCGCGGCCAGTGGATGTGTGGTCGCCGGACGGTCTTTGCAAGAAATACCTCTGCCTGTTGTGATGTTCAAAAACACAGTGAATGTCTCGATTGACGGAATACCGACCATGGCGTTAGTTGATACTGGGGCGACTGTGTCTGTGATGAGCCTCGCTTTGAAAAACCGGCAAGGCCACAAAGTTATGTTTTTTTGGAACGACGGTATTACCTTTCGTGGAGTAGGCGGCGAGTGGTTTCATACCTTTGGTGTTTGTGCTGTGAGTGTTTTGTTGGCTGGGAAAGTGTTTGTGTCGGAATTCCTTGTTCTTTCTCGTTGTTCGCACGACGTTATTCTTGGTATCGATTTTCTTGAACAGTGCGGCGCTTCCGTGGACTGTAGTTGTGGCGAAATCTCATTGAACAAGTTATTTATATCAGCATATTCTGAACAAAGCTTGGGTAGTGAAGACAAGGACACAGACACAGTCAGTGTTCTTGATGAAGTGATTGTACCATCGTGGTGCCTGACGCCCGTTCGTGTTTCTACAACTACTGTTGATACTGATTGTGTTGACCTTGTAGTTAGGCCTCTCCGCATAAACGGTGCTAAAAAATATACTGGTGCCCTGCTCTGTCGTGTGAATGACGAAAGGAGTCGCCACATTGTGGGCGCTGAACTCTTCCGCCACGCCGGTTGTCCTTCCTCGCGGTATGAAAATCGCTCTTTTTGATGAAGCCGCATGTACTTCAATAGCGGCACTAACTACGGACGTTTCTACAGCTTACTTTCCTTGCGATAATCGCCATTCTGAAGAGCTAATGCTTGGCATGATCAGCAAGGCTCTCGGTACATCGGAACGGCAAGCACTGGTACAAGTCCTTGCCAGGCATGAGGCCGAATTTTATTTCACGCATGGAGATGCACCCCTTCATTTACCGTCATACCGCGTCCTACGCTCGTCACAGAATAGATAGTGGCTCAGCACACCCCATCCGCCAGAAGCCCTACCGAGTGCCATCGTCCGAGCGCAAAGTTATTGCCGAGCAAGTCAAGGAGATGATGAACAAAAGTGTCGTTCAAGAGTAATCTAGTCCACGGGCAGCCCCAGTAATCCTGGTCCGAAAAAAAGATGGCTCCTGGAGATTCTGCGTGGATTACAGACATCTAAACGCAGTGACGAAGAAGGATGTCTATCCACTACCGCGAATCGATGACGTCAGTGATTGCTTACACGCTGCTTCTTACTTCTCAACACTTGATTTGCGATTGGGGTACTGGCAAATACCTATGGACCCTGTCGACAAGGAAAAGATCGCTTTCGTGACTCCAGAGGGCCTATTCGAATTTAATGTTATGCCTTTTGGCCTTTGCAATGCTCCTGCCACCTTTGAAAGATTCATGGACACAGTACTACGCGGTCTAAAGTGGGAGATATGCATGTGATACCTCGATGATGTTGTAATCTTTGGCCGCACGTTTGAAGAACATAACGAACGCCTCAGCCTCGTTCTCGACTGCATTGAGAAAGCTGGACTGGTCCTAAACTCAAAAAAGTGTCGGTTCGACGAACGTCAAACACTGGTCCTGGGACACTTAGTCGGCAAGGATGGCGTCAGACCCGATCCTCGTAAGATTGAAGCAGTGAGCTCCTTTAAGCCACCGCAGTCAACACGAGAACTCCGCTCATTCATTGGCCTATGTTCGTATTTTCGTCGTTTTCTTCCCCGGTTTGCCGACATCGTTTACCCGTTGACAAGTATTTTGCGACAAAATGCATCCTTCAATTGGACGCCAGAGTGTGACGCATCATTCTCTCAACTGAAGTTTATACTAACGTCAGCACTCCTCTTGCGTCACTTCGATCCATCTTGCCCGACTGAAGTTCACACTGATGCGAGGGGAATCGGGATAGGAGCGGTGCTTGTACAACGTCACAGTGGTGCAGAACAGGTTGTCGCATATGCCAGCCGTTGTCTGAGCAAATCTGAACGCAATTATACGGTCACGGAACAGGAATGCCTGGCAGCCGTTTTCGCCGTACAAAAGTTTCGATGTTATCTTTACGGTAGACCATTCAAGATTATCAACTACCATCATTCTTTATGCTGGCTGGTCGGTTTGCGTGATCCCTCTGGTCGCCTCGCACGTTAGGCGCTGCGCCTCCAGGAATACGACTTTGTGGGTACAAGAGTGGCCGTCGTCACGCTGACGCAGACTACTTCTCTCGGATTCCTCTTGCGACTACCGACTGCGATGCTGAGAATTTTGACGACTGTCTCGCTGCTGTTACTCCTACGTTCCCTGACGCGGCAGACTTTCAGCGAGAACAACAGGATGATGTTACCCTTGATCCGCTTTTTGTCGCCGCCCGTACTTCTAAAGGCAGCGGTCGCTTTACTGTCCGTGATAAATTGCTGTACAAAACTAATTACTCCGGGCATGGAGCGCGTTTTCTGCTTCTTGTCCCCGAGAGTCTCCGCTCCGAGGTTCTACGCGCCATGCATGACGATGTGACATCCGGCCATTTCGGCTTCGTACGAACGCTGCACCGCACGCAGGAGCGCTTTTACTGGCCCAAGATGTACGAAGCAACCAAGCGCTATGTCGCTATGTCGCTAATTGTGAAACGTGCCAACGTCACAAGCGACCGACCACCGCAGCCCCGGGTCCCCTTCGGCCATTGACACCGCCCAGTACGCCGTTCGAGCAAGTAGGCATTGACCTTCTGGGTCCATTCCCGCCATCTAACAACAGGAACCGCTGGATAATTGTCTGCGTAGACCATCTTACACGGTATGCAGAAACTGCAGCCATACCGTCTTCCACCGCTGCTTGCGTGGCGGCCTTCCTTCTCCGTTCCGTGGTCCTTCGTCATGGCCCACCACGTGTCATCATCAGCGAACGTGGTCACCGTGGTCGCCAGTTCACGGCTGATGCCATTGAAGAGTTACTTCGTTTGTGCACTTCACAGTTCCGTCATTCCATGCCATATCATCCACAGACCAATGGCCTCGTTGAAAGGACAAACAGAACGCTGACTAACATGCTTGCTATGTACGTCTCCTCCAATCATAAGAACTGGGACGACGTGCTGCCCTTCATCACTTGTGCATACAACACTGCGAAGCACGAAACCACGAATTATAGCCCATTTTACCTCCTGTATGCAAGGTTACTGCGAAGCCTTCTGGACACTTTCCTACCTTTCGTTCTGCACAGTGATGATTCTGTATCGAAGACTTTGTGTCTCGCTGAAGAAGCGCGTCGAATAGCTCGTCTTCGTACTCTGGCCTCGCAAAGTCATTCGAAAGAGCGATACGACGACCGTCACGTACAAGTATCGCTGCAAAAAGGTGACTTATTCCTCCTTTGGACACCGCAACGCAAGCGTGGATTGTACCAAAAGTTCTTGTCACAATATTCAGGCCCATTTGTAGTTGTGGACCGCCTGAGCGAACTCACTTACGTCATAGCTCGCCTCCTGTGCAATGGTCGGCGATCAAGCAGAACTCAGCTGACTCATATTGCTCGCCTGAAGCCTTTCTACCCTGCTTGTACATCCTGACTCGCCCCACGGGCTTCGTCTGCTTGCGGGGAAATTTAACAGATATGAAAGGCACGGACAGGAAGAGAAGAAAGAGAGGACGAAGAAAACGAGGAGTTAGAGAGGCCGGGCTGCACTACGATCACGCTACCATCATCGTCCAATTCTCCTGTAAATAAAACCATTTCTTCGCAACTCCTCGTAACAATATTGTACACAGCACACTAGGCAGCCACCACCATGACATTTTATTTTTGACAACTGCGACACCAAATGGCGGACTGATATACTTCCTAAAGGGGTTTAACTTTATTTTTTCATCGCAGAACCGCAAGCACAGGTTGCGTCGCGCGTATACCGCAGCCACGTACTGTGGCCGCACTCCTTTTCCTCTAACAATGTGGCCCCCGGCGGCTTCACGCGCTCCCGTAGGTGGCGGATTGGACTGTCACTCCAGAAGTTTAAATACACAACCTCTTTGCATAGAAACGACGGCATGATTGTTAACATATTGTTGGCTTGGATATGTTTGGCACGAGGCCCAAGACCCTGTCTTCTAACACGTTCTTATGTTTGCGTTCGCGTCTCTGTCTTGAAGGGACTCACACCGTGACATGCTACAATGGTGCTTGCGTTGGGCGTATGTAAGGCGAAAAACGCGGTTCTAAAATGTCTGTTCACTAACTTGTGCAGTAAACCCATGTTTATAGTATTCGCGCAGTATAGTAGTAGTATAGTAAGAGTCACGAGTATGGCATCCGTAACCGCAAGTGCCACGTTATGGTCGTAACTTGTCGGGACAGCGTAGATGTAATCCACAGACCCTGCCACTAAGGAATACGTGGCTAGGCATGGCTGATGAATAAGTAATTGCGAAGGTTGGTTTTCAGTAAAGGTTTGTTACCAAGAACGGTGGGAGCTTATACTGCCGCAAAGGACGGATGCTGGGCGGTGACTCCAATCATTTACTCGGCACATCACACATCTATACACTGGAATTCAACTGGTTTCGCCAACTCTTGCTTATATCCTCTCGCCTCTAAGCTGCGACTTCGCCTGCCACCCAGGCCCCAGCTTTTCCTCTTTGTCCCCCGCTTCTTTCCCAGTCTGCTGAGACGTGCTTCCACTGAGTCTTGCTCCTCCTTTTTCTCAATAAATAAAGGCATTCATCCATGCATGCCTAGGTTACTGCAGAAAATAGCGTGTCTTTATCTCCATAACCACCCCGTCTCTCACCTGGACTCTCCCAGCGCAAAACAAAGTTGCTGTGTTTCAAATGGCTGGGCGTCACATATACAATTTTCTAGGAAAGGCCAGTAGCACGGCGGGCAATTTTCGGTGGGTGACGAGACATTATATAGAACACCTTCTCTGCCATATCCACACTCAGTGCTCTGCTTCGTGAGCTACTATTAGCCGCTACGACGATGTACGAAATGAAAGAAACCTAGCTGGGCTGGTCGCGCGCAGCTCTTTTTAGATTCGTGATGCGTCGGTTTAAAATAATAATATTTCTTATCTAAGCCTAAATGACAGCGATATAGGCGAGGTGAGTTACGGTAGCTAGTTGGCTTGGACTAACGACGCTCTTCAAGCAGCACTTTCGTGTTATGCGTGTTGGCGAACGGGAATGAAAGACAGGAGGGTAACACGCCTTCCTGAAATGAAACATTCGGAATGACCCTTTATTTGGCGGTTGGACATATGTCTAGGGTGCCCAATACTAACAATGTGCAAGTCTGTATTACCTTGCAAAGGGGAACTCAGATGAAACGCTGTCAAACAGATAGGCTTTTAATTATCGTAAGTAGATCTTTATTGGAATTCTTTACCATGAAGTGAAAGCCGACTAATAAGCATTTAAATTTTCTTTGTTAATAAAACATCCTGTTAGTAAAAGGTTGCTGTGCTTTACAGCCCCCTAAATTAAAACGTAAGTTATGGAAAATAAATTGGTGTGGTTAATGTGTAAACGCATACGCAAGAAAAGGCCTAGTCCATTTCCGAGTATTCTCTCAATGAAGATGGAGCACCTCTATACTCTCACGTTGTAGTGATGTGAAGAACAAAACACGTCCAAAAGAGTCAGTCACGAATGTTACTCATTATAAGATGAGCTTGCGCTGGAAAAGAAAATAACACTCAAAGATACCGATGGCTGCGCGCAAAGTGCTTCCTCTGATTCCGATCTACGGATCAAGGCGTCGGTTCGTCAGATTGGAATGCTCGTACATCGCAGCGCAATCTCGGGTCGGCAAATGTGATGGAGAATGTACGCCAGTATTCGCTTCACGCGCGCAATCTGATAAGATAGCGCTCTTTCGCTATTGAATCCGTGCCAACATACTGGATATTAGAAACACATGCAGGCGCATCTTGAGCTAACTGATAACTTTGGAACTGTGGTTAGACGCTAACCCCCCCCCCCCCCCCTTAAAAGAAGGAATACAGTTGCTTTCAATATTAGCTGAAACATAGTGCTGGTGGTATAAAAAGGGCCCACAACACTGCACAGCGGCGCCGATTGACATACAGGAAATTCAAGAGCGAACCACTTTACAATTACTGGTATTTATCAAACCAGCATATCGTGGTTTAATGTAGCCCTGTATTCCAGGGGCCAGTTCCAACACGGGTACAGTGTCGGAGCTCATATTTCATGTCAGCATTATTTGTCACAAAATCAAAGCATTTTTTCTTTAGATCTTAACATTAGACAGCCAAAATACATGCAGCGAAACCCTCACCTTAATATTTCAGTACTTTTCGTTCTAACGTACATATCCGTGCTGATCCATATGTTACAAAGTGCTGAAAATGTACCCAATGCTTTCCTCCAGGAAGCTGTTTTTATTCCTTAGGATGCCAGGAAACCGAGCCTGATGCCACCAACGCTCAGAAACCTAGTCGGGAGCGCGCACCATGTTCTCGCACACCTTGTGGGATGTACCGTAGCGCTGAGGTGCTTCTTGTATAATGTATGAGAATCGGTTGTAAAGACAGACGTGCAAGGTTGGGTCATGTGCTTAAGCTCATGAAGTTGATTTGTGCCAAGAGAACCTGTCCAAACTTTCACACTTACTTTATAAGAAGTATACAGCACCATCAATATGCCGGCTGCTTTTAACTGCACAAAACAAAACCATTCGAACGATGCAAACAATGTTAACATCATTTTATCATTCAAGTGTTCAGATTGGTAACCTCTAGATGCGGAGTAAGTTGAGAAGTTGTTTGCGTAATTAACAAAGCTACGTAATTAAATTTTCAGTAAGGGTTTTTACGTGGTTAAAGAAAATGAGCAGTTTGGAGCCCGTCCTCGAGATTAAGCAGCCAAACGAACAAATTTCGACTAAATATGCTTCTGTAAGAGCAATGCGAGCAAAAATTTTCCAAGTAAACACTCTTGGAAGACGTAACTGACGCAGAAAAAGAACATCTGTGAAGTCAAAGAAAGAACAGCACTTCACGACGGGACACACACAGACTGCGCTAACATTAAGTGCTGTTCTTAATGTGATAATGAAGCAACTAGCCCGTCAGTCTTTCCTTCCAAACCTGTAAAGTCAACCTGAACACATCTAGCCTTTTGTGGTGCTGTCATCAATAGTATGGCCCCGTGAACATGTTCCCCATGGTCACATAGTCGCGTTCCATTTTTATTCACGCTGCTTTCTCGAAGGCAAGCATTTTAAAGTTTTAGTGTCAATACGGCAGTGAACGTGTGCCGCCGAAAGCTTGCTTGGTCGCAGAAGCGATGCATGACGGAATGATGGTGCAGATTTAGCGTGTCGTCGGCATCAAGACAGTGCACTGCCGCCGAGCGAAGGAAGATAACGAAAGGGAACAGCTTGGTAGCTGCTCAGGAAGCCGTGCCGATGGTGGCGGTGCCATCATGACAAAATCTGAGGCGGCGATATTGACGGCTGCGGCGATTTTTTTTTCTTTTATTCTTTTATTACTTTTTTTTACAACGAAGTCGTTAAGAGTATGCTTTAACTCGGGCCCAATTCCGACGTGGCCTATTCACATATTTGTAAAACGCCGAAACGATTTTCTGAGATAACCCCTGGGCCGATTTTAATAAATTTTGCTGGATTCGGGAGAGAAAGGTAAATTCTAGTGACTATTAGAAGCGCAAATTTCTATTTAGGGCTTGAATTCTGGTAAAAGATTTTCAAAAATTCAAAAGTGCGAAAAATACAGAAGCACGAAGTTTACAAATTAATAACTCCGCATCAAGAACTGATATCGCGGTTATGTAAACAGAATCCTTTAGACAATTCAAAGCGGACAAATCCAATATGCCGATTTATATCTTACGTGAAGTCGTTACGTTGTGAACAAGGGTTGTGGAAAAGCTGCATTTCCACATTACTAAATTTTTTTAGATTCATGCGTATTATATCAATTTTGTCCGCTTTAGATGTGCTGTTAGATGCAATGTACAGAATTGTGATATCAGTTTTGATTGCCGAAAGACAGAGTTGTAAAGTTGGTTTAGTTTTCTGAAAATTTGTGATTTTTGCCAATTTTGAATAAACAAATGATGACCCAAATAAAAGATTTTAAACCAACAGTCACTAGATTTTAAGTATTTCTTTCAAGTGCAACAAACCTTGTAAAATTTGATGCAGTGGTTGTGGAGAAAAACGAGTTCTCCTTTTACATGTATTTATATAGGACCACCAGAGCTAAAGGTTCCTCTTAAGGGCTACTTTCCCCACTATCGCGTCCGCGTATAGAGCAAAATCCCGAAGATTGCATAATACCGGCCTGACCCGCAGCAGAGGTGCAGCAAACGTTCAGCTCTCCCCATACGTGGGCTGATCCCGAATGTAACGCCATGCCAGGCCGACCAGCGGCGGAGGTGAAGCAGGCATTAAGCACACCCCATTCGTGGGCCGATCCCGAAGACAGTGCAACGCGGTGCCGACATACGGCGGAGGTGCAGTTCGCCATTAAGGGGCCCACATACACAGCTTTGCGGGTAGTATTTCTTCAGAGAGTGGGAGGGCACTGAGATTTTTTACTTATCAAACATCAGGTCATCGACGGCGAAACTAGGGACACCAAAGCCGTCCTCGGGCTCCACCTAGAAAGCGCCTTCGACAAAGTTACGCACTCTGCCATCCTCGCGCAGGTATCGCATCTAAACCTAGGCGAGAGGTCGTACGAATATTTCAAAGGCATCCTCACCGGCAGATGGCGGAGCTCAGACTCGGCGACCTGAAGACGGACGAGAAGACATTAGGGAGCCAGGGCACTTCCCAAGGCTCCGTCATCTCACCCATGCTATTTATTCTTGCTATGATTCAAGTTGCCAAAAGACTACGCCAGCTTGAAGGACTGAAGCACACGATATACGCGGACGACATTACGCTGTGGGTGGACGGGGGCAGTGATGCCCGCACAAAATCCACGCCACAGACGGCAGTCGACACGATCGAAGAAAGCTTGGAAGGTACGGGACTGCGTTGCTCCCCAAGTAAGTTGGAGCTCCTGCTTTACCAACCGATCAAAACGCACAGAATCAAGAAGCAAAGGAAACACGAAAAGATCAAGATCCGCACCAGGGATGGTAACACAATACCGACGGTCAGCAAGATCCGAGTCCTGGGCATGACGATCGAAGCGCTCGGCAGGAACGGAGACACCATCACCCTCAGCATGGGTGAGGCGTCCAATGCCAGCAGACTGCTCAAGCGCGTTACCACCAAGAAGGGAGTCATGAAGGAGGAAAACTTCATCAGGCTTATACACTCCTTCGTACTCTGCCAGTGTACGTGGCAGCCTTCGACAAGTGGGCGAAAACCGAAAAGAACAAGCTAGACATCCTAATCCGGAGGGCTTACGAGACACCCCTCGGTCTACTTGAAACTACCAACATGAAACGTCTCCTCCAGCTGGGCATACACAACACGCTCGACGAGGTCATCGAAGCGCAAAGAGCCGCTCAGTTGGAAAGATTGTCATCAACAAAGGCCGGCAGAAAGATCCTGTGCAGTCTAGGCATCGGTTATCATGAACAGCTGGGACCAAAATGCCCCGTCCCCGACCACGTACGATGAAACGCGCGGGTTGACCCCTTGCCGAAGAGCATGCATCCGGAATTCAACGAAGGCAGAAGACGCGCTATAGCCAAGGCACTAACGGACCTGCACGCGGAAGACACCGGTGCCAGATACGTGGATGCAGCCGAATATGCCGGCCGCAACTGCTTCGCGATCGCGGTGGTCGACTCCGTGCGGGCGACTGCCAGCACATCGAGCAAGCAAGTGGAGGAAGCAGAAGAAATAGCCATCGCCCTGGCCATCGTAACCCGAGAATGCCACATGATCCTCAGCGACTCCAGACAGGCGGTGAGGAACTACGCCAAAGGAAGAATTGCCCCAACGTCGGCACGCGTCCTGCTCCGACAGGCATACCGCGACAAGAGGACTCGAATCAAGTGGTTCCCGGAGCACGCAGGACAAGCGTCGGAGAAGCATGCCAATCGCAACGAAACGGCACACGCCCGAGCGGGAGGATTAACCGACCGCGCCCAAGGCAATGGCTGCCCGCTGTGTTTCAGCGCCAAAGACCGGATGACCACCTATAACGAACTGACCAAGGCTTTCGGCTGCCCCGTAGACTTCTCCCGCCGCCCTGCAAAGGGCTCAGCAGGTCGCTGGCCGTGCTGTTCAGGTAACTACAAACGAGAACACTTCCAAGCCCGGCGCTATTGCATAGGATGTAACCAGAATCGCACCACCATGACAAGTGCAGAGCGTGCTGCAGGGAGAAGGCCACATTCGAGCACATGCTATGGGATTGCTCCAAACATCCAAGCCAAGCTAACTCAGGACATACCGCCGCAGCTTGAGGAAGCAACGTGGAGCGAAGACCAAGAAATACAACTACAGGCCGTCGAGCAGGTCATCGAGGCGATGGCTAGGCAGGAGCCTGGTGAGCCGGCAACGGCGAGCGGGGATCCTCGCAGAGCACCCGCTGTAAGAGTCGGCAGTCGTAGCCGTAGGGAGGACCTTGTGGCGACAGGACTAGGCGAGCAGGATTTATTTACATATTAACATTTTAAGGAAGATACATTGGCAGTTTATACTGTCCGTTGCGTACAAACTATTTACTAAGGTAATTGCATATAGAATCAGGAGCACCTTAGACTTCTGTCAAGAAAGGACCAGGCAGGATTCCGTAAAGGCCACTCAACAATAGATCATATTCACACTATCAATCAGGTGATAGAGAAATGTGCGGAATATAACCAACCCTTATATATAGCTTTCATTGATTACGAGAAAGCGTTTGATTCTGTCGAAACCTCAGCAGTCATGGAGGCATTACGGAATCAGGGTGTAGACGAGCCGTATGTAAAAATACTGAAAGCTATCTATAGCGGCTCCACAGCCACCATAGTCCTCCATAAAGCAAGCAACAAAATCCCAATAAAGAAAGGCGTCAGGCAGGGAGATACGATATCTCCAATGCTATTCACAGCGTGTTTACAGGAGGTATTCAGAGACCTGGATTGGGAAGAATTGGGGATAAAGGTTAATGGAGAATACCTTAGTAACTTGCGATTCGCTGATGATATTGCCTTGCATAGTAACTCAGGGGACCAATTGCAATGCATGCTCACTGACCTGGAGAGGCAAAGCAGAAGAGTGGGTCTAAAAATTAATTTGCAGAAAACTAAAGTAATGCTTAACAGTCTCGGAAGAGAACAGCAATTTACAATAGGCCGCGAGGCACTGGAAGTCGTAAGGGAATACATCTACTTAGGGCAGGTAGTGACGGCGGATCCGGATCATGAGACGGAAATAATCAGAAGAATAAGAATGGGCTGGGGTGCATTTGGCAGGCATTCTCAGATCATGAACAGCAGGTTGCCATTATCCCTCAAGAGAGAAGTATATAATAGCTGTGTCTTACCAGTACTCACCTACGGGGCAGAAACCTGGAGGCTTACGAAAAGGGTTCTACTCAAATTGAGGACGACGCAACGAGCTATGGAAAGAAGAATGATAGGTGTAACGTTAAGGGATAAGAAAAGAGCAGATTGGGTGAGAGAACAAACGCGAGTTAATGACATCTTAGTTGAAATCAAGAAAAAGAAATGGGCATGGGCAGGACATGTATTGAGGAGGGAAGATAACCGATGGTCATTAAGAGGAAGCTTTAGCTCGGGCCCAACTCCGACGCGGCCTATTCAAATACATGTAAAACGCAAAAACGTTTTTATGAGATAACCCCTGGACCGATTTTGATGAAATTTGTTGCATTTGAAAGAAAAAGTTAAATTCTAGTGAGTGTTGAAGCGGAATTTCGATTTAAGGCTTGAATTTTTTTTAAACGATTTTCAAATATTTGACCGTTTGAAAAAAATAGAAGCACGAAGTTTACAAATTCATAGATCTGCATAAAGAATTTATATCGTGGTTCTGTAAACGGCACCCATTAGATCATTCAAAGCGGACAAATTCAATATGTCATTTTCCATCTTACCTGAATTTGTTACGTTGGTTACAACGGTTTTGCAAAAGTTGTATTTCCCTATGAATACATTTTTTTATATTCATGTGCAACATATCGATTTTGTCCGCTTTGGATGTACTACTAGATTCCATTCACAGAATTGTATTATCATTTTTAGTGGTTGAGTTACGGAGTTGTAAACTTGATAGTTTCGTTTTTTGAAAAGTTTCGATTTTCGCCAATTTTTAATAAAAAATTGACGACCTAACTCGAAAATTCGAAACCAACAGTCACTAGATTTTATGTTTTTCTTTTAAATGCAACAAACCTCGTCAAATTTGGTGCAGTGGTTGGCGAAAAAAACGAATTCTCCTTTTACATGTATTTAGATAGGAGCACTCGAGCTAAAGCTTCCTCTTAAGGGTTACGGACTGGATACCAAGGGGAGGGAAGCGTAGCAGGGGGCGGCAGAAAGTTAGGTGGGCGGATGAGATTAAGAAGTTTGCAGGCACGGCATGGCCACAATTAGTACATGACCGGGGTTGTTGGAGAAGTATGGGTGAGACCTTTGCCCTGCAGTGGGCGTAACCAGGCTGATGATGATTATGATGAGCCATTGTGAAACTAAGGATGTAGTTAGCATGCCCAGCCGTAACTGCTGCAAATTGCAGCAGTTACGAGTGGTGGAACCCCGCTGGGGCTGATAGTGAAGAAAGCTTCCTTTCTCTGCGCACTCTCGCGATGGTGAAGCTAAAATGATGAGGAGGCCACCATAACAGAATGGATGGACCACCTGCGGATAGGACGAAGCACACCAAGTTTTTAGCACTTGGCCTGGAGTCAAGCGCTACAATGGCTAGTATGGCCTCACGGAGATGATAGACCGAACTGCTTCGCACTGCTAACACTGGACTGATACTAAGAAAATACTCTGTTCGCAGACACCACGCTACACTGAAATTAGCAAAACAAAATCAGTTTATAAACTGACAGTGTCAATTATCTGGTGTCCTTATTGTGCGTGTGAATGGCATAAAGGTCCTCGCAATGAAATGGTAGTATCTTTGTTTTTGCTGCAGTTGCACACAAACAAACTTCGTTGAAGTGATCGGACAGCAATCTACCAGCAGGGAAGACCAACCCGCAAATTAAAAATAATTGCTGGTTTCAGATCTTCCAGTGTACTTTGCGCTCAGCTACTATCTGTAATATTTTTTTTTCTTTTTGTGCTCTTATGAAGAGGAAAACTCCACATTTCTACAATATCAACAACAGTACACAAAATAGACTGGCTTTGAAGCTGTGACCACGCACCGCACTTTTCTACATTCAGCACATGTAGTATTGGGGCAACGCGTTTGAGCAAAATGATTAGGTTTTCGGTGAAAGCGCTGTGACAGGCGGGAGGAAATCGTTGTCATGCCCGGTCTAAATAATACCATCTGAAATCTTATTTACCTAACATATTTTTTGAGAAATCACTATAACCCTTTATACGTTTGCTTCGTATGAGTTATGTACTAGCTTGCCTCGTCAATCTCAAAAATGTATTGTCTTTGTGGGAAAGGCTTTCGTGAAAAACGGCCCAACATAACAGTAAAACATCCAGCATGGTTTCTATCCAGATGATTGACGAAATTCTGCACTGAGAACGTGTCGACTAGCGTGCGATTGAAAGTTTAATTATGATCGTTGTAAGCTTGTGTTGCGTCTAGCACGAGCGAGTAGTGTTAGCGATGTCATTGGTGTGAAAATGGTCAGCTCGGTCTGCGATTTGTTTTTGTGGATCTCCACATTGAACGTCACAGTCGTCACGATGAGAGCACACCCATGACATCATTAGCTCAGTGGGCTGGGAAGGCTCGAGTGGTAGCTCACCTTGAGGGATATAGGTAACAAGTATTGACGTACGTACTTTGCGATGATGAAAAATATGCAGAAACACCACTGGTGTTGTCTAACTATTCGTAAACAGGCCCCCAAATTTCAATTGGCCCACCCCAAACAATAACTAGGCCCACCCCCAAATTTCAAGTTGGCACACCCTCAAATTTAAATTGGCCCACCCTCAAGTTTAAAGTCGGCCACGCCCTATTTTCTTTTTGCCCAGCCTTAAACCTCAAGTTGGCTTAAACCCGAATTTCAATTGGGCCACCCCTAATTTTCAAGTTGGTCCACAGACGAATTTCCATAAATCGTCCTCCAAATTTCGAGCCGACGCATCCCAAAATTTAGGTTGACCCCCCCCCCATATCGCCCCCAAATTCAGATTGGCCGACCCCGAGATTGCTCCCACATTTAGGTAGGATCACCCCCAAATATAGATTGGCCCGCCTCCACAACACCACCAAATTTAGATTGGCCCACTCCAATACCACCCGAAAATCTAGGTTGGCCCATCCCCATATCAGCCCCAAACTAACGCTGGCGCAACCCTCGATCACCTCAAATTTAGGATGGCCCACTGCAAATCGCCCACCAACTAAGGTTAGTCCACCCATATTTTACCCTCCAATTCGGCTTGGCCCAGCCGCGCATCACCCCCATGGTTAGGTTAGCCCGACCCCATGTCAGCCCCAAATTTAGGTTGGCCCACCCCCATATCATCCCCAAATCCAGGTTCGCCCACCCCCATATCAGCCCCAAACTTAGCCTAGCCCAGCCCTCTATCACCTCAAATTTAGGATGGCCCACCGCAAATCACTCCCACCTTTAGTTTAGCCCACCCCCGTATCACCCCCGATTCAGCTTCACCCAGCCCCATATCAGCCCCATGGTTAGGGTGGCCCACCCCCCATATTTCTCCCAAATTTAGGTTCTCCCACCCCCGTATCCTCCCCAAATCCAGGATGGCCCACCCCCATATTCCCCCAAACTTAGGCTTACCCACCCCTATATCACCTCAAATTTAGGTTGAGCCACCCCCATATCAGCCTCACATTCAGCTTGGCTCACTATCATTTCACCCCAAATTTAAGTTGGGCCACTCCCATATCACTACCACATTCAACTTGACCAATCCCTGTATCACGGCCAAATTTGTGCTGACGCCACTTCCAATTTCAAGTTGGCCACCACACCCCCTTTTATAAAGACCTATGTATTCGTATGGGAAATGCGTCAAGTTTTTTGGCGTTACAGACACGATTTCGCACGATTTTGCTACCAGATCACTGGGGCACTCACCAAAGAATGCTTCGCATTAAAAGCAACTGCACCGAACGAGTGACGCCATATGTTGATCCTAAATACTGACGGCTAGCCAAGCTAGCTTCTCTGTAGAGCGACCGGGGCAGACACAGCACGGGACATTTATTCAAATTGTTTTTTTACGGTCACACCTACGGATTCATACCACTTGGCTGTAGGGGACACATTACCAGTAGCTATTAATCCACACGCTGCACATGTCCTATTTGGTGCATTTCTTAATTTGATGAATCTTTAGAAATAATTAACGTTCGGGCAGCGACTCAGCTTAGCAGACACTTTGTTCCGCACGAATGTTGCGTAGGAATGGCACTGGCCACCGGGTGGCATTGTGGCCCAGGTTGACCTCATTCGCTCGGAGTATTAAAGACATGGGAAAGTCGAAGAAAACGCAGCGTCCAGAAGGACGCAATAAGAATGGCCATTTTGTTCTCCCAGGTGCCACGCTACAGAGCACGAAAGTTTTTTTTTTTTTTTTTGCGTAGCACAAAGCTTTGCGCAAGCTTCTAGTTATGATGTCCAATGAATAAAACCTTCATAAATGCGATGACCTAACGAATGAACACGACATTGCTGTGTTTTAGGAAGGAAAAATAGAAAACATAATATTTCAAGAGAACGACTGGAAAACCAGAACCGAAAGCAAATCATGAGTTTTGTGTTTCTTCCATCTGGTGGGAGACTATAAAACTAAGTCCTATGCGGCTGTAAAAGAAAACTGCGCCGCTGAAAAACCAGAACCGAAAGCAAATGTTGGGTTTTGTGTTTCTGCCATCTAGTGAGAGACTACAAAACTAGGCCCTATGCGGAAAAAAAAGAAGACCGAAGCGAGAATCGAACCGCGGCCACCGCGAAGCGTGACTAAAGGTTCGCGCAATTCTACCGCTCGGCCACGGCTTCCAAGGGTTCGCGCAGGCGTACGAACGTCTTTTTATAGACACCACGTAAATTTTCACGACAGTGTTACAAAAAACGCGTTTGGGAACAGTGTTACGCCGTGTGTGGAGAGTCGAGCTAGGCATCAGTCGAAAGCTGAGTCTCCGGACTACATACGCTGCACTGCGTATTGCGATAGAAGCCGTAGTGTAATCACAGCCGCGGTTCTTGCCTCGAAAATGGAGTACAAATTTTCGTCGTTTCCATAGGCTTCCATTGCTAAATCTTTAACCGCTGTGGGAACAAAATTCTTACGTGCCATAGAGTGATCACTGCACTTGGCTCGTGTGGATTGTCTTCCAGAACACGTCTGTCACCTGCGTTTTTTGATAATCGACCTGCAGCTTTTGTTATTCGCGAAAAACCCGCTCGTTCCATTGAAAACGCGCTAGCTTCGTGCCGGGGCCGCTTGGGGCGCTAGTTGGTACGTGTCCAGAAAAGCTGGATATGGATGGCTCGCATGCGACGGTCTTGCGTCCTGTTCCGCCTCGCTGTGGCATCGCTTTGCTCGCCCTACTCGCGTTGCGCTTCCAAATGATTACTGAAGATACCTATAAAATTTTAGGTTTCTTAAGCTCTGCTGGAAATGCGGCACTCGGACAAGTCCCGCTAGGCTGGATCCACCTGCATCCAACAATATCCTTCTCCTCCTTCGCCCATCTCGCTCGAGGAAGAACCTTGCAACGAGATTCGCGGTTTTTGACCAGCAGCTGGGTATATATAATCAGTGGCTCTCTGAAGAATTGCGCAATTATTCTGTCAAATAATACATTCACCTAAGTAGTTAACTATTCATGGCTATTGCCCTGTATCGAATGTACTCCTGGCCAAATAATACAGTTGCAAACTTCGAAACAGACTTTGCGTGCGTGCGTGCGTGCGTGCGTGCGTGACGTGAATTTTGCCGAGTCACTTATTTTGTAAACGCAAACGCGTTGAAGTGGCCGGTTGACTATGGGTACAGCCGAGCACTGCAGTTTTGAATAAACATTCATTCATGTATATTTCTTTGTGGTGCAGCCAGCCCGAGTTGGCATCAGCAAACAGGAGTTCGATTTGGCCTTGGCTGTGTTGATCGCGATGCTGGTGGTGATATTTGTCGGCGTCGTGACCATGATGGTCTGTTGTACCTGCTTGAAGTCGTGGTAAGCTGAACGCGTTGCTCTTCTGCCTGCATCTTTCTGTTCCGATATAATGTTCCCGTTAAATTAACACGCATTGTTCAATTTAATGGCCAAGCCCAGCTTAACACAGTGACACTTGCTATTTCGCTCACGCGAAAACTGCCTCCCTTGTGTACGGGATTTTGCTATGTTTGCATGGGCTGAACTTCAATGCGAAATTGCTCGTGCGACATAACGGGTAGCCAATAAAAACCATTTTGCAGAGTGACGCCGGGGTGCTACAGCTGTTTTCTATATTTTGATCGATTAATATGTTTCGATCTGAAAAAAATTGCGAAAACAACTTCTAGACTGTTCTATTTTTGTCTTTATAACCCAAATCTAACGTGCCCGGGCAGCACAGTAAACGCGCCTTTCAAGAAGAAAAGTACAGCCGCTGCGACACGCGTATGGGAGAATTCGAATACCACAGGTGTGGTCATTGCATATTTTAAAATTGTCGCACTAAATAGCTACATGCGAAATACTCTCACGACATACCTTACAAACGATTGTGTCAACATACATTAGCGCATGCGTAGATAATCTTTGTCTAAACAAACAAAATGAAGGATACGACTGTGATAAAACTACATATTTGATGCATATGGTAAAATAAATGTCACAGCCCAGTAGCGCAGGCTCGACAAGGACGCAAAGAAATTATTATACGCACATTCCATGTAGTTTAGTTTGTGATGTAGCACGCTGGATGCTTCTGTTTCCCTTCGTTTCAATTTCGAAACGCTTGTTTTCAGGTATGCCTATAAAGCCAAGGAAGCTTTGGGTACGTACGAAATAGCGTTCACTTCTGGTGTCCAAGTGAAAATCACTGCCTGTGTACTGTACTGCCAAGTTCATAAAAGGGGCAGGACCTCTGTCAAGCTTGCGAGCTTTTAGTCCTGTCTCCTTCTCTGTCTAAGAGAAAATAAAGACTGAATTGAATTGAATTGAAAGTTATAAAAAAAGAAGATACGACATGTCTTACATTTCGTTTATATGCAGTGCGGCACGACGAAAGTCCCCCAGTGACCACTACGTAAGCATTCTTCCGCTGTGTAAATACATAACGGGAAACACGGTAACCATATTGACACTTATAGTATCAACAGATAGATAGATAGATAGATAGTACTTTTATTCATGTCAATCTTTTTTTCTTTCTTCTTTCTTTCTTCTCTTTCTTTCTTTTCTTTTTCTTTCTCTTTTCCAGAGAGAACCCACTGTGGACAGAACAGTAAGTTCCACGCAGGCGCTGCTGTGTGTCGTGCAGTGAACTGAGATTTATTTTCCGCTTTGTCTTATTTCGTTGCATCGCTTTGCGCGAATTGACGGATTTTCTCTTTTGTGTGTTCTTTTCTTTTATCCCGCTCCCGTTGCAGGAAGCTCAAGATCTACGAAGAACAGGTGAGTAGCCCGTCCTACGTTCTTTCCAAGAGCGTGAGCTAAGCAGCCCCCCCCCCTCCCCCCTTTCTGCGCCCCGCAACAACCCCGCACACTCGTTCGCGCCTTGCAGGAGCTGAGCATGAGCGTGGCGCCTGACAACTTGGTGACCACGGAGGCGGACATCGCCGCCTTCAGCTTCAACGACGACACGAGCAGCGCCGTGTATGCCACGCTGCGGCGCAACAGCGTCAGTCACGTTGGCGCCGAGTCACGCAACGGCTACTCGACCCTGGCGAGCCACCGGCCCACGGCCTCGTCGCGCAGGCAGCGCGAGCCGGATGCCGCAGACGTGAGGACGATTCCTGCTGTTCGCTCCCTCGCGCACCCTTTCGCTGCCGCCTCATAGCGCCGCCGTCAGCCACTCACTGCGCAGTAGCGAAGAAGCGACGGTCGGTAGGAAATGAAAACTGGTGGGAAAAGTCAGATAGTCGGTATATACGCGAGAAAAATATTCAATGCCTACGCAGAAGCCGGTTAGCAACAAACACGCGTTCCTGCATTACGCAGAACTAAACGTGTATAAATCGGGTAAAAATCGCGCTTCCCTATTGGTGTGAGGTTCACTTTCTATGTTTATCTTTCTTAGGCTTTATTTTCTATTTCGAATGAATGGGTACACTCTGAGAAAAATTGGTAGGCCTAGTAACACTGCCGCAGCCGGCCGCTTCAATATTTAGCGACAAATTAGGCACTCCATCGATCGATCCCAGTATGGAACAAAATATCTGCTTCTGTGCATCCTTTCGACAGTTCTCGCAAACATAATCTGTCGCAAAAGCCTAATGCTCAACACCTTCGGTCCACAACGTGCCACCTTGTGCGCGTTCATCACGGCATTCCGCTACAATGGCCTCTCATTTGCTGCCATCGAAGCCTTACTGCCTACGAACCGCACACTCCTCGGCGAGAGCGCGGCCCTTGCTTCGGTGACACACTGCGCATACGCAACTGCGTGCCGTAAGGTCACGTAACCATATCTCTTCCGGCTCGTTGCCTGACGGCATCAATGTTACTACAGATTTGCAGATTGTGTCAATTACTTAAGTACGGTATAGTTTCTTTTTTTTAATCTGATATATATATATATATATATATATATATAGGGTGATCAAAAAGATGCAAATGCCACGTAGCTGGACAGAACCAAGGTAATGCTGTTTGCCGTCGCTTAGAGTTAGATTATTTCTTGCATTCCGCCAAATTACATAATTAGAATGAATTCATTAATCAACTTCTCTAATATTATAATCACATGAAAAGTGTCAATGAGAAAATTGTAGAGCAACATGAAAAACTCCCAATACAGCTTTTTGTTGCTCAATACGTGCTACACAAGAGTGTTTTTCCGAGCGTGAAAAAAAGCCCGCGAATACACGCAGAATTGCCGCGCGACTGGCCGTTCGAGGCACTTTGCGTGTATTCGCGGGCTTCTTCGATGCTTGCAAAAACATTTTTATGTAGCACGTAGTGTGAAGACCGGTTAAGGCTAATTGTGTAATTAGGCGGAACGCAAAAAATAATCTAAGTGTCTCCAAGCGACGGCAAACAACATCACATTGCTTCTGTCTAGATACGTGGCATTTGCATACTTCTAAAGTTCGGATAAAGTTACGTGGGACACCCTGTATAAAGGGTGTTTCAGCGAACACTTTAAAGAAACTTATAAAATTGCCCGTGGCAGATAACACAATTCTAGTTCATGAGCTGGTGTACTCAAAGAGGCGGACATTTCTTGCACAAAAACTTGGAGTGCATAATCGGCTAAGCGGCAAAAATTCGCTAATTAATCTTTTAGCTAATAACGTTATGGCACACACGGCAATTTACAAATTATGGGGGGTGAGACTGCAAGGCATATCCACTTGAAAAGAAGTGTGTGCGTGACACCATCTACGTGATATGGGCCATGAAACTTGCGGTAACAATGCACTGTCGTTCCTCTTACTTTCTTAACACAACGTCGTTTTGTGCACTGAAGCACGAAAGTAACTGGAACGCCAACGCATTTCTCCGCAAAGTTCGGGAATAAATATCTCGAAACTGGTGTCATCCCGTGAGTTCGTTTCAAGTGGATCCGCCTAGCTAATTTCCCGGCTACAATTTGTAAATTGCAATATGTGCCATAAGATAATCAGTTAGAAACTTAATTAGTGATTTTTGTTAATTAACCAATTCTAAATTTCAATTTCTTGTGCAAGTAATGTCCGCCTCTTCGAGTAGATCAGCTCAGGGACTAGAATTATGCTATCTGCCACAGGGAATTTTTTAAAAAAAGTTTTTTGAATGTGTTCGCTGAAGCATCCGGTATATGTGTGTGTCCGGCCGAACTTGAGAGATCACTGGCGGGACGTGATCGCCTTCAAGGCCGAGCCTTCTTTCTCGTGCTTTGCAGAACCACGAGTACCATGAGCTGCACTCAAGCGACGCCCGTCCCACCGGGGACAGCACTCCGTTCAGCACGTTCAGGCCCACGGGGAAGAACACACCGACCACAGAAGGGAGGCTCTTCCAAGAAGCGAGCTCCTCTCATAAAAGCAACGAACCTGTTCTAGTGGCCGAGCTCTTATAGGACGATATATTCATTCTTAAGGCTGGCGATGACGCCGTCACCCCTCCGGTAGCGACGCTTCGCTGACGAAATCCAGATGCCGCAACTGCTTCATCTTTTCTTTGTGTGTGGATCTGCGTGTGAGAGTGTGTGTGTGCTTGCGCTTGCAAGTGTTCGTTGTTATCAGCCCGGTGTGAATAATTCCGGTGCTTCGTGCGCGGTCACAAGCGTGACATCTTGGCGCGAAGAGCGGGCGGAACGTTCGTCCGTGTCCTCGTACTGCGACGCTCATCGTCTTTTGGCCAAATGAAGTTTAGAGGAAAAGCGAGAGGACTTACAGAGGCGTCGTCGCATCGCTCGATATTGAGCAATTTTTCACTGTGTGTGCCAGTTTGGAGGCCTACTTCGGAGCTCACGTGTTTTCCTCCACACAAGACCTTCGCAAAGGACGCTGACAAGATGTCGTCGGGTGCTTTTGATGGCAGCGTTCCCTGGTCACTGCTTCATTAATAAGCGTTTTCTCCTATAATATCAGATAGCGTGCCATGCTCGCAGGTGTGTTCATTAAGCATCAAGGCCAAAATATCAATGAACAAAGAGTGTGCGAAACAACGGATACGGTGAATCTCTCTAAAAAACGAAATCGCGCTTCTACAGGTATTTCCTGGCCACGGTACACTGACACTACATGCGTAACGCCCGCGTTCGCTTTTCATCCTTCTGCTGACTTTATTGTAACGAGAATCTACTGTATCGCCAGAACACAGATATAGATGATCAGTCTTTTTATATTATGATTTAATAGAGATTTACGCTGAACGGCCAAGGTCATTAGTCAAATCGCAATCTTGGCAATAATACTTATTGGGACAGGCGTACATCATGCGCAAGGATGTCATCGGCGAAAACTTACGACGGTGTGGCTAATCAGCTAAAGAACATTTTTGGGCATCTGATTAGCTGCTTTAAAACATATACTTGCATTGCTTATTTAAAATTCGCAATAAACCATTCTGTAAATTTATTACAATGCGCTTCGATATATCGCTAATATTTGCATTGGCATCGCCTAATCACGCACCAAAAGCGCAACACGCTTGCTGCTCGCTATAGGTGCTTCACTATTTTACGCGCGATTTAGCCCCACTTCTTCAATTTTAGTCTAACTTTACCATGATGGTGTAACCAGCGCAAGAAGGGACACAGAACACAAGAAAATGGACAAGGACAAGTGCTTGTCCTTGTCGCCTTTCATGTGTTCTGTGTACCCTCTTGCGCTGGTTACGTCATGGAATACCAACTAACCCGCTCTCACACCTTGCTTCAGTCTAACTTTACGCCTCCTTGACATACGCCTGCCCACACAGAGTAGCTGCAAAGAGGAAATTAGCAGAAGGCCCACCACTATTTGTAAATAAATATACAGCGACTAAAAGGTCGCACGGTATATCCAAACAAACACATGTACACTCACGCAGGCTGATGTGCCATGTTACGGGCATGTTACTGCGTGTAAGGCACATTTACACATACAAAGGTTCTACATGCGCAGGTACGAAGATATACGTAGAAAATAAGTGTGCTCTGATATCTGCAATTTTCTTTCTATCCCGGTCCGCTGTTCGTTGTTTTCCTGTCAACGCGCATGAAACATGTGTTACCAACAGAAGCCACGACCCAACAATAAATTCCAGGTTGCATGCATTCCGCGTCGTGCATCAGCTTATTTATTTGTGTATTGTGCCAATAAAAACGTAGATAAAAATTGTCTTGCCAAGGCGGCAGCGTCTTCTTTCCATATGAGGTTACATGCTTGCATACTAAGAGACAGTTTCAAGTTATCATAGGTATATCTCGTACCGCTATAGGTTCAACCTGAATAATGCTGGATATTTCACATAAAGATATGTTTACTGTAAGAAAAAAGGGCGAGGGTGGGAGGGGGAAGAAAAAAAAGCCTGTCAGGCTGTAGTAACAGACGGCAACAAACCTGACGCAACAGCGAATCTCGGCTTATATTCACAAAACAACCCCTGCGTACAAGCGTTTCTTGGTTGGCCAGCGCTACGGCGCCCGCTACCCATGACAGGGCGATCGCCATTGCATGTTTCAGTAGCAGATGTCACTTAGGCTAAGAAAAGTTTTGTGAATACGGGCTTCGACGTATTGCCGGAATTTCTTTACTGGTTCTCCGCACGTTTACTCTGGAAAGAGGACCTAAGTCCTCATAATAATGTGGCGCTGGTGCATTGACCGAAGCTACACATAGGAATTACTAGACTAGAAACGGCCTTGAGTATTTGTGTGTTCCAGTGGCCCGTGCCATTGTGGTTCAAAATCAAAGGCATGTCCGTGTAACTGTGATGGACTTGCCCACTTATTAACTATTTATTCTCCTTTGCCAGAATGCTTCGCTGTGTTCCGTAATAGACAACCTTCAAACGGTCTTGCTCAGAACACTATCGAAAAGTGAGACCTGTCATAGAGAGAGAGGAAAGGCAGGGATGTTAAGCAGGAGCAAATCTCCGGCTTGCTATCCAGCACGTGGGTTGGGGAAAAGAGGGGTTTGAAAGAGAGGAGGAGGAGAAGGGGGCAGAGAGAGAGAGACAAGAATCGGGAAGTGTTAAAAGCTTTCAGTGAGTTATGTAGATCGCAAAAAGCACAACAATGATTTAACAGTCTTCTCATTAGATATAGAATTAAGTTTAGGTTGGAAGATTGCCTCGCCTGATGGAGGTCGGTCGTCGAACTTGTTGCGAGCGGCGGTTATTAAGTGAACGTCTCTGCGCGCTATAATGAGGACACTGGCACAAAATATGGCTCATGGTTTCTTCTTCACCGCAGTGACCACAGGCTGTAGTGTCAGCCATTCCTATGCAGGAGACCTAGACATTGGTGAACGCCACGTCCAACCATAGTCTGCATAAGAGGGCCACGTCTCTTTGGGGCAGTCCATTTATGTGCTTGTGTGAGCAGACAAATGTTTTCAAGTAATAAGCAAGCTGTTAAAAGCTTTAATGTCCGTGCGAATTGCATCACATTAAAAGGTGTCTCGTATACATGCTTACATACTTGTCAAAGCTGCATTCCGACCAACAACCTCTTGATTACCTGAGTCCTCAGGGAGTACTTCATATTTCTAGGGCATAGTTTCCCGAGTCTCAATGGGACACAGAAGTGTTTACAAGATGGTCCACATGTTCGCATAAGCACTGTGGGCCTGAAGAAAACCAATTTGGCTGACCAGGTGATAATTGTCGACACCGTATATATATATATATATATAGGCACCTGCTTCGCGACTCCAAGTGAGCGCCCCTCTTGGTCTTCCGACGCTGCTAAGCGCACGCACGCGTGCACCTAAAATAATTTACACGCCACATCTATATGAGACCTGGCTCGTGCTATTATTAGATATTAGTTAACTCAATTATGTTAGCATTCAAACAATAAGTCTGAGTTAACAAGTAAGAGAACGCTTGTGCTCGTAGCAGCACAGTGAGCACAGCATTATGCTCTGTGCTGTTTATCCTAACAATACCATACAACACACAATGTCATGTCTCTCCGCAGACTCGCTCTGTAGGGTCCAACTTAGAGATACAATTAAGAGCCACAGCTAGCTGTGGCTCTTGTGTTAAATCTTTACCTGTAGGTGCCTAGGTATACTGCAGGTACGGATTTAACCTCCATGTCGAGACACTTTGAAGAAATATTAATGAAGTATTAGCAACACTGCGGCTATAAGATTCACATGCGCACGGATAACAATGCGAGTTTGAGCTGCAGTGGGAAACAGCCAACTATCTACAGCAAGCGCCATATTCGGTCGGCGGCCTTCGGCCATCCTTATAGCATCGAAAAGTACAACCTATCCCTCTTGGAGTTGCCAGAAAAGACTTTAGTGTCTTCTTAGCCGTCTTGCAAAGCTCTAGTGTCTGATTATCTTACATTCTAGTACTCCAATAATCATCATAATCTCTTATAATTTGTTTCTTTGTAACTTGGAAATTTCGTGCTCCACTCTGGCAGCAGCCACGTGGCGCTCGCTCATTCGTACCATGTGTCAAGAATCGCCGCACGCGGCAAGTTGCACACGACGCGCCGTACGACCGATCGCACGGAAAATCGCACCACGTGTCTCGCACTTAACACCAACAGTCCCTTGTTACGAGGAAGCTTTAGCTCGGGCCCAACTCCGACGCGGCCTATTCAAATACATGTAAAACGAAAAAACGTTTTTCTAACTCCTGCACCGATTTTAATGAAATTTGTTGCATTTGAGAGAGAAAGTTAAATTCTAGTGACTGCAGGAAGAGGAATTTCGATTTAGGGCTTGAATTTTGTTAAAAAGATATTCAAATATTCGAACGTTTGAAAAAAAAAATAGAAGCACGAAGTTTACAAATTCATAGCTCAGCATCCAGAACAGATATCGTGGTTGTGTAAACGGCATGCATTAGATCATTCAAAGGGGACAAATTCGTTATGTCATTTTAAATCTTACGTGAATTTGTTACGTTTGTTACAATTGTTTTGCAAAAGCTGTATTTCCATATTACTAAAGTTTTTTTTATATATTCATGTATAACATATCAATTTTGTTCGCTTTAGATGTACTATTAGGTGCAATTTACAGAATTGTATTATCATATTTCGTTGTTGAGTTAAAGTTGTAAACTTGATAGTTTCGTTTTTTTGAACATGTGCAATTTTGGCCAATTTTTAATAAAACATTTACGACCTAACTCAAAAATTCGAAACCAACAGTCACTAGATTTTAAGTTCTTCTTTTATATCCAACAAACCACGTCATATTCGGTGCAGTGGTTGCCGAGAAAAGCGAATTCTCCTTTTACATGTATTTAGATAGGAGCACCCGAGCTAAAGCTTCCTCTTAATTCCAAGGATAGAATTAGGTCTCCCATCGCAGGCATATTACTGCATTCGCAATTGTGTGACCTGGCACCATTGCACCACCTCACATTCCGCGAAATAATATTTCATATTTATTACCCCAAACTAGCATCGAAGATTGTAAGTTTGTGCAGTGTTCAGAAGTGATGACACGATATGTAGCGATGAGCTTCATTGTCGTGTCATCGCAGTCATTCGTAATGTGCTGTTTGTCTTGCTTCGTGTGAGCTGTTTTGCGGGATGCGATGCTCATTGGTGACCGCGGACACGTACAGAACGTTCGAGCGCTAGGGTTCTTACTTTTACGAAGCGTAAGTGTACTGTGATGTGTACGTACAATGTGTCACAGTGGTGTTAGGCGTATAAGTGTTCGTTTTATGCAATATGCATATGTTCTGAAGTGAACCGTGCACAAGCGTTGCGGACGAGTTTTGGTTCCGGCCCTTTCTGCCTCGTTCACGTATCTTGTGTGTTTTTCAGAAGTTATTTCTGTGCTATGAAGGTGTTTATAATCGATGAGGGCAATATAAGGAACAGCTTAAAAGTTACATGAGTACATGCGCGCTGTCGTGAAATGTGGGCGCGCTTATGTACTGTTCTCATGAACGCAAATTTCGGGCACTCTTCATTTTTGTCATGTCGACATTGGTGTGAACAGCAAAAATCCTGAGGCATATTTCTAGATTAAGCAAAGTATACAGGCTTATACTGAGGGATGTGAGCACCTTCCATGTGCAAGAAATTCAGCCATCTTGTTATTAGTGTCCGAGTACACACTGCTTGTGAAAACACCAGTGGCACGGCATGATGAACATATGTGTGAAAACTAGGTACTTCGTTTTGATTCTTGACAAATTTGCATTTTTTTATAAAAACCACATGCACGTAACAAAGTATGAAGACGACAAAACAACTGGTGTGGTCAATATATGATTCGAGGATTGTAGCAACAGAACTTAAGGAACACGGACACAGAATGGACGACTAGACGAGGACGCAGCTGCACTGTCAACTGATTTCTTAATTGAAATTCCCACTCTTACTTATTTCATCGCCATATCTCTTCTCTTATCTGTCTGAGGCTGTCTCAAAAAGGTGACTTCCTTTCTTGTTAAGGCGACTGACGGTGTGCTTACACATTGCACTCCTGTTTTACTCACCTCAAATGTCTCAAGAATCTCCCGAGTTAGCCTATCTTTGTCCTTTTTCAGGACTTGCACTTCATGAAATTAGAGGGTGCACGTGCTTATTTAGCTATCTTGTCCCTTGTTCATTTCGCAACGTTTGCAGTACAAGGCCAGATTGCTGCCACGGGTCCCTGAAAGTGATGATGCGTGCTCTCTTGTTCGATCATTAAGGCATCTTCCTGTTCACCCTATGTATTGTTTTCCACAGGACAGGGGGATGGCGTACACTACTCCTTTGACGCAATCGCAGTATCTGCTCTGGCGCGTGATCTGACATTGTGGTTCCTTTTTTTCCTGGTTCACTCGTGCGCACATACTTTTTCCCTTGTTTGGTGCTGAGCACACTATTCGGACGCCGTGTCTTTTACCAATATTGATGAGACTGTGGGTCAGTCCGTGCACATATGGAAATTTTGCAGAATTATTTTTGGCATCCGCAACTTCAGGTTCGCTTTTGCTTTCTTATTTTCTTTTAATCTTCTCTATGATGCCTTCAGCTATGCTGCATAGCATTGAAGGGGTTTCCTTCATTTTTCAGCCTACTTAACTACCGCTGAAAACTGTTCAGTTTGATGCTGGTATGATTTCTTAAATGCTGAACTAAACGCTGCACTCGCTATTGCCTTCTTTACAGTTTTGGAATGGCTTGACGTGAAGGGAAGAAATTGTTTCTTTGCTCTGGAGCTCGTAGCACAGAAAGCTCTTGAAGATTGAGGGGATTAAGCACACCATGTATGCAGATCACGTGACCCTTTGGTGTCCCGGGGGTAGTGAGGGCTATATCGAAAGTGTTCTGCAGGAGGCAGTAGATGTAGTCGAGACTTATGTGGACTCGACGGGGTTAACGTGCTCCCCCCACCAAGTCGGAGCTGTTGCTGTACAGTCCCACTAGAAGGGGACCGAAGCCAAGGGGATGTATCCCCGTGGACAAGCTGAGCATTCAGCTTCGCACGAGAAATGGCGATCTCATACCTAGGGTAGATAAGATCAGGGTTTTGGGGATGCTGATTGAGTCGAACGACGCCAACACGCTGACGATCCAGAAGATCATTGCCAAGACAGAAAATGCGGTACGCCTAGTGAAGAGAGTGGCCAACAGGCAGACGGGGTTGAAGGAGGATAGTCTGATTAGGCTTATGCACGGATTTGTATTGCGTCACTTTACTTATGTGGCGGCCATGCACAAGTGGAAACCATCAGAGAAGGAGAAGCTTGACACGCATATTAGGAAGATCACCAGGAAAGTGTTGGGAGTGCCAATGTGCACCAGCACCGACCGACTTCTCCAGCTGTGAATTCATAATACCTTGGATGACATAGCTGAGGCTCAGGAGAGGACATAGATGGTGCGTCTCTTTACGACTAGCGCGGGTTGGCAGATTCTGAGAGAGTTAGGCGTTCCTAAGGAGAATATTTTGCAGCTTCACGTCGGTATTCCCTTGAAGGTCCGTAAGCGGTGTCACGTGCAGCCTGTTCCCAGGAACATGCATTCGGAACGAAATGTGGGTAGAAGAAAGGCCAGGGGGGCTTACCGGCCGAGGCTCATTCATGATGAGAATCAGAAGGTTGGCTTCATCGATACTTCATTTAACGAGGAGAGTAAGGTGTTTACCGTAGTTGTCGTGGACAATAAGGGCAGTGTCGTTAACGCTGCTACCGTTCGGACTGATAGGCCAGAGGTTGCGGAGCAAGCGGCTATTGCGCTCGCCCTGGTTGACAGGCGCAGGCCTTTTGTATATAGTAATTCAAAGTCAGCCGTTAGAGCCTTTGAGAAAGGCTCGGTGGCTAAGGTTGCCTTTAAAATTATGCAGACCTGCGAGATCTCTCACCACTACTTACGTTGGTTTCCTGCTCCTGTACGGTGTCCTTAAGTTGTTGGTAATCTGTTGCATTCTCTGTTTGGCACATTATCAAGAAGTTGTCCACATATCGATAGATCCATGTGATGCGCCTTTCCTTGATGAATCCTTGCATTTTCTTGTTGCATGTTGCCAAGTACAAGTCACTCAGGATTGGTGCTATTTTTGATCCAATGCAGACCCCTCTTTTTTGGACAAACAAAGTACTATGATGTACAGCTATTGTGGCAGCGAGATAGGCGCTCAACAGCTCCAAGAAGGTTTCCACAGACATTCCTACCGAGTTTTGAAATGGAATGGCTCCTTGCTCCTCGATGGTCTCCCTCAGTACATTCATCAAATCCGCATGCGGTGTTGAATAATACATGTCTTCGATGTCAATCGAGAACCCATACCAATCATTCCTTTCGTACATTCTTACCTCGCAGGTTAGTCCTTCAGAGTTCCTAATCATGAACGGATCTTCTACCCGAACTTAGGAAAGTAGCCCGAAAAGGTGTGCCGAACGCAGCTATTGCCAAGTGTCTGCTTCCGATAAAATGGCGTGCAAGGGGGTACCATTTTTTATGGCTTTCTCCACTGAAAAACACCGACAGCGTGGTAGATTTTGCTGCTTTAACCTTGTTGCACAGCTGGCTACCATTACTTGTTTCTCCTAGAAGCATCTTGACCTTTCTTTTCGTTTCCTTTATGTATTTATTTTCTACCTTGCGGAAGTTCTTGTTTATGTCTTCTAATGATCTTGTATTGCAGCTGCTGGCATCGAATACTATTAGGGGGTGCACATGCTTACTTGGCTATCTTTTGTTCATTTTGATTTGACTGCGATTGCGTCAAAGGAGTAGTGTACGCCATCCCCTGTCCTGTGGAAAACAATACATAGGGTGAACAGGAAGATGCCTTAATGATCGAACAAGAGAGCACGCATCATCACTCAAGGAACAGGCTTAGCACGAACAAAAAATTACCGACGATTACGTTACTTCCTAATGCGAAATTTGAGCGCAGCAAATAAGCTGTTTCACCTTTTCGATAGATTGAGGCAAAGAAATCGAGCAACACATGTATGCGCTATCACAGAATTTTTTTTTTATTTTTCACACGTATTCCTTTAACAAAGACTCCACTAGGTAAGCTTCTGCTTCGGCGGCACGCACCTCTGGATTCTGACGGCGACGGCGCTGGGCCTCTGCTCTGGCAGCTCGTTTAGCAGCAGCAGCAGCAGCAGCAGACGGAGGACTTCCATCGGTCGTCTCGCTCATGGCTCAGAAAGAACTGGCAGATAATTTCGCAGTGGCGAACGGCAGCGGCAATTTCGGCTCGGGCGGTGCACATATACAGATCCGCCGCCACCGATCTGGCTCTCTGATTGCCACCGCACAGGGCGAACGGCAGCGGCAATTTCGGCTCGGGCGGTGCACATATACAGATCCGCCGCCACCGATCTGGCTCTTTGATTGCCACCGCACAGGGGTTGCATTGGAGGAGGAGCGAAGAAGGGAATTAAGTTCGAGCCGGCGCTTTGACAACCGGAGACTCGCAGGAAGAGGGGGGAGGGGGGCGGCGTGTACACCCAGCGGCAAACGATGGGGGCAGAAGCGCGCGCAGCAAGCGGACAACACGATAAAGGGAGGAGAGAAGAGATAGCAGCGACTGACTGATGCCGCTGACGCCGATAGTGAGTCAAACCCAGCTGCGGAGTTGGTTTCAGGGACAACGCCGCCGATGCCGACACAAACAATATGATACCCTCGCTTCCGCAGCGCTAAGAACCAGGCCTAGCCGTGGGAAGGTGGTCACGTATTCGTCGACGTGCCGGGGCCTACGTGAAATAACCGGCGCGTCGGCAACTGAAGAGCACCCTATCCGCCACACAAGAACAGGGGGGGGGGGACCCTTTCCTCCTCTTTCTGCATGGCGGCGACGGTGTTCTATGCAGTCACGTTATCTTGACTCTCTAGCGGCGTCAGCGGCATCCAGCGGTATCAGTCGGTCGCTGCTAGCGCTGGGGCGATGAAAGGGGGGCGGAGCTGGTTACGAGGCCGACGACAACGCCGACGACGACGCGAAACCCAGGAACGGACGCCAAAGAGCTGCGCTCTAAAAACGCCTTGCAGTTATACCTTAGGTCTCCTCGATTTGGCTGCACTTCCTGCACTAGTTCAGGGGGTGCAGCACTCTAGCACTCGATTTGCCAGTGCAGCTAGCGCCACCTGCACTTCGGCACTCGATTTGACGTCGTGCTGCACGAGTTCATGTACACTTTGGCACTAGACTCTCCGCAAGTTCTTTTCTTGTGCACGTAGTGCAAGGCTCTTGATAGCAGACGACACATGCGGTTGCGTGGCCATGCGGGTGTTGGTAGACGGCATCGACGGCGCCTGTTATTAGTAACGCAGCACGGACGCCAGTTTTCTTCAGGGTGTGTACGCAGCATCTTGTTAAGATGCTCTTCTTAATAGGCTCAAAATTCTTATTGGTGGCCACTTGCGCTTTTTCATTGTACATTCCCTTTGGCAGCACAACAAACCCTGTCTCTTTGTCTGCTTGAACAAGCATAAGGTTATTTCTTTTAAACAAAGAAACCACACCATTTAACACATTTCTATGATTCTGCGCGTCAAGAACGTTTGGTGAGCACTTTCGCAGACAGTCTACACCCTCAAGAAGGCAGCGGTCCCGGTCCTCTTCATTTCTTGCTTTCATGGCCAATTTTCTGTTCGTTGCAATCAGCTCATGGGCTGATACACCAGGCTCCAATCCATATTTTGGGCCCTTCTGCAGGAGACGTGTTACGTTCTCAGGCAGGGAAACATTTCCAAGAACGATTACACTTCTTTTACTCCCCTGTGTTATGTCCCTGTTACCTAAACAAGACAGCAACAAGTTCAGAAGGCACCTCCAATGGTACTCCGTAAGTTGAGCAGCTGTTTTCATCAGCGACGCTACCTTTCTTGCGGCGAGCCATCCGGGGTGGTCAACGTAGCAAAGCAATCGAAGCCAATCTTGAAAAAGACGAACTTGCCGCCACAGTTCTGACCGCATTAATCTGCACAGTCTTTTAACGTGTCCCCACGACGGTTTTACAGGGCCAAAGAGAGCACTTCATCTGGGACGAGGCCCTTGCGGATACAGAAGGCGTAGCGTCTTGCCCGGCATGTAGCGTTCACGATGTGGGTCAGTAAAAGGTCAGTGATGCGAGAAGAGGAAAGAACACAGAAGGACACAGAAAAGTTTTGAGAATCAGGCCAGCCGACTTTTGGCGGCGGGATTCCCCCATTCGGTCTTGATTGCAGTGTCTCAGACCCTCCTTCAGAAGCTAAAACTGCGAACACGAAGAAAAGATGACCGTCGGAAGACCGACGTTGTGCCGTACCTGCACAAGACTTCCCACAGTCTCAAGAAGGTAGCCAACAGGCATGGGGTTTCCGTTGTTTTTTCGGCACCCAACAAGCTGACACAGTTATGCCCACGCATCTGCAACTCTAAAAAAAAGAGGTTGTCAGCTAAAACACGAGAAGCCGTTCATCAAGTGTTCCACAGGAGTGGTCTACGCCATTCCCTTGAAGTGTGGAAAGGCTTATGTCGGCCAAACCCGCCGCTGCATTAATGAACGCTAGGGGGAACATGCCCGAAATTTAAGCAACTTAAAGGACAAGTACGCACATTTGGTCGCGCACGTAATTGAATGCACAGGATGCGAGGCTCGTTTGGGAGAGACGAAGATTCTCGGCAAGAGTGCCGACGCGACGGCGCGCGTCACTTTGGAAGCGTTCCACATACACAAATATGGCAGCAAGTGCGTAAGCACCCCTTCTGTATCACTTTTTGATGCAGAGCTTCATTTTTTGGAAGCGACTGCTTACTGATTTCAATGTTTGTTAGTATCCCTCGCCTTTTGCTAGTGTCTTTTTTTTTAGTTTTTTTTTTTTCGTTTTCTTGTTTTTTCTGCGCTGATTCCGTTGACTGCTGGCACGTTCGTTCATCGATGCGCATTGTCTTTTTTCCCCGATTGTATCACTCCCTTCCCCCTTCACTTCTGCCTTTCCCCTTATATAAGGCATCCGTCTTCCGTCAATAAAATTTAGTTGGCAGTCAGCGCTTGTGTCCCGTCCTTCATACTTTGTGGTTGCATGTGATTGCGCTGTAACAATTTTTATGTCAACTAGATCGCGCCCCAATTCCATCCACTCCACCCGATGTATCGCGCGTGACGAATGGCGGCGCGCTTGCTCCCCGCTTTTTTGCATGCGCACACAAGACTGGGCCACCATCGTCGGCTCACCCATTCCCTACGCTTTCACTCGCACATATAGCATGCGGCACGCGGTCACGACATTATCGCCCTTGGACTTCATACGAAACATGAGGGCGACGGCGACAGCAGGAATGCGTCTGGAGTGTCCCTCCCCCCCCCCCCCCCCATATAATTGCTATCGCAATAATATAATAATGGTATCCGCCAACTGAAGCGTGCCGTGGCCGATTACTTTCCGCAAAAGGAGAAGTAACAAACTATCACCATGCGACAATTCGCTGCGTCGCAACAATGTATTTTCTTTTTCCTATTGTTGGGCGGGGGCACCGAAATTTAAAAAAAAAAAAAAAACTCAAAGGAGAGTATGTTGGCCACAATCCAATGCCTACTTTGGGCACCTAATGTGGCTACCGAATGAATATCGAAGAAAACGTGAGACGCTTGGTCCACCGAGAACCATACGCATATATTGCTCAATATCCTACACCGGCGAGACAAGACTTTCCGGAGAGGTTGCGCTCAAGCGAACGCGGTGCAATCCATCGAGTCTTCACGGTGATAACGGCGAGCGACCATTGTTTCTTTCTCTCGACTGCTAGCCAGAAGGCGCCCAAAAATCTGCCAGGTGAAAATCCACTCGGCCAGAGAAAACCAAACGCGCACCGAAGTGTGCCGCGCGGTGTTGGGGCAACACGAGAAAAACGCATGCGCTCTGGCTGGCTCTGGCACCCCGCGGGTAGGGTAGCGAGAATAAACAAAATTAAGAGGCTCAATGTGTCGTCAGGAATAAAAGTCAAAGTAGAAAAAATAAATAAGAACGTAGTTACCCTGGCTGGCTTTAGTGTCTTGACATAGATGCTTTGGCGTATAGGTGAAAAAACATGTTATTTTTTTATGCGACATGACGGCACAAATGAACCACAATGCTTCACCTCATCGGATTTCGCTGCATGTTTTGTCAACTTGTCTGATAGCGTGTTGATTTGGCTTGTCTCGTTGTATGTTTCGATGTACGACTTTAGAAAAATCAATCAACCTTTGGCGTCAAATGTTTATGACAACATTAAACCCACAAACTTCCGCAACTGAATAGCTGAAGCACAACTTCGAAAATGTCAATACACGTTTGGCATGAAACGTTTGAGAACTTTATGCCCATAAAGTTTCGAAATTGAAATCCATGCGCTCCGTAGATTCTGCGGCCTCCGCAAAATGCCGCGGCGAGCCCGTTCGCCATCAAAACGCCCTTGAAACTTTTTGCTCGGATGGGGCTGATTGCGTTATGTGACTCCCGGTGCATGAGCGCTGCCGTGAAATCCAGCCCGAGTTCGCAATGTTCGCGATGAAATGTCTTTTCGAGCCTGAAAAAGACCATTCTAGACAAAATCCACAATGATTTCCGGTGCCGGGGGTTGCTTTGGTCGACGGTGCATGGACAACACGAAAAAATTTCGGGGGGGGGGGGGGCTGAAGCCCCATAAGCCCCCCCCCCCCTGGCTACGCCCCTGCAGTGAACTCTTACTGGAACGAAGAATTTTGCAGTTTGTTTTGCATGAGAACATATGAAGCACTACAACTTCCTTGGTTTATCTGTTTAAAATGCTAAATATCTCTAATTTACAAACCTGGGAATCAAAAAGAGAGCTCAGCCAGCAGGGAGGATTTGTATTGCTTTCTATATGTGGGACTCCCTCGCTTTATATGCTCATTATGTTATTTTGTTCACAGCAGACAAGTCACACATACAATAATAAGCAGTGGAGCTCTTCCATGAACTGCATAGGGCCACTGGCTGCACAGGCCCACTCAGATCGTTGATTTCACTTATGTGATGATGTGAATTCACTTAAGTGATCATGTGAGTGTGCTTGCACGTGATAGTGGTTTTACAGCGAAGCTGTATATGGCTAGATGATTCGTTCGTCCGTCCGTCTGTCAGTCGCCTGTATGCTGAAAACTCCTCCGGTGCAACCCCATGCGCATGCGCGAAAAAAGAGAGAGGGGGGGAAAGAGAGGTGCACGATTAACCAACACCACCTAGATAGCACACGGCCTGTTTACTCCGATCCATGACGTCTCACTACTTGGCACGAAATTTCCATTTACAATTAAGGTTAGCATGATGAAAGTGGCGACGTCAAAATCACTGTTGGCTACTCGGGAGCATCCCCATTAGATTCTATGGCAGTCAGGCCAGCTAACATGGCATCATGGATTGAATTGCCTTGTACTATCTAGGTGGTGTTGGATTAGCTGCGCCAGTAGTGACATCATTGTTCTCCATCACAGCCGAGCGCGTGCGCAGCAGTTTGTCTCCGGCTCCAAAATGGGTAGGCTACACGTCATACGTACTCCTGAGGAGCACCGCTTTTGATCAGCAATGCCGTGAGCAGAACAAGAAACGAGCTCGTCTAGGCCGTGCCGATGCTGCAGCCCAGGCACAAGAACAGGCTCGTGCAGCCGAGCACAAGCAGCAACTGCATACCGAGCATCCGGCTGCCTATCAAGCCATCGTTTAGTGAACCATCGGGATTAACCAAGTGATAAACACTAGGGCCGCATGTTTCAGCTTCGTTGGTTAACCATCTGTACAAAGTGCTTAGGTAGTGATTTTTATTTGGCTTGGTGTAAACATGCATATTTTTGGGATATATCGGGCTATCAGGTGGTTCCTACACGTACCTACCTTAGATTCTTTGAAAATGATAGATCATTGCAGGCTGATCTCACTTTGCATAGTCGACCTCGTGCTATGCATCCCCATTCTTTTTAATATCTACTCCTAGAGAAGTACCAATGTCAAATGTGATACCGTGCAGAATAAACCACAAAATGTAATCTCCATGTGAGATATGAACACAAATGAGACATTGGCAAAGTAAGAACTATATAAAGGTCACAGTAAGGTTCAGTACATGACGGATGATTAAATACAAAACTTAATGCTTAAAATAAGAAAAGTGAACAAAACAATAAAAGATTGTCACAAGACTTCTTCTGAGAAAGGCTACAAGTTCACCTTCATTCGGCTCTGCAATGCACAACCAGAAAGTCAACAACGCAAATGAAATATCAGCATAAACACTGCTTTTATAAACACACACACTTCATTTATGTTGATGCAGCATGAGACACCCCTTCATACTAGCAGCATATCACTCAGAAGTAGCTGCTTTGGTTACTTCACCATTGTCAATCTGCTCACATTGCTTTGCAGTACTCCACTAGAGGGCAAACAGGAAGCATCACCACAATAATATCACTCCACACTAGCTTGTCTTAATATCTGTATCAAATACACCATAAAAGGTCTGTCCAAAAAGTTCATGCACTGAGTCAGCAAAAAAGTGAGAGTGTGTGTAGCAGCTCCACCCTCTCCACTCAAAAGAACCTGGTTGACCTCTAGTACGAGCCCAGCCGGACTGCTGTACGACAAGGCAGAATTTTATGGGCACTTTGAGTGCAAACCATCTTTAGTCTTTGTCGAAATGAAAATTGACAAATAGATGAACCAAAGTATCAATATGAAATTTTCTGTGAAACTAGGCAAGATAGGTGCAGAAATTAATCAAGTGCTGCAAAAGACCTATGGAAATGACGCCCTAAAGGAAAGAACTGTGTGCGAGTGGGTCCAGCGCTTTCGCAATGGTTGTGAAGTCCCCAAGGATGATGCAAGATCTGAAAGCACCTCCACCTCGTGTGCAAATGAAAACAACTATTGTATGCATTCTGTTGTGGTCAGTGCCCACTGAATGGCTGTTATGATGATATCAGAGGCACTTGGTATGGGAAAGGCATCTGTCCACCGGATTTTGACTAAAAACTTGTAAATGAAGAAGGTTTCCACCAAGATGATGCTGAAACTACTCGCTCCTGAGCAAAAGTTGCGACAAAATGAATGTTGCATTTATTGGAAAACTTCATATGACAGCAATAAATTCTTGCGAAGGGTCGTCACTGGCAATGAAACTTGGACTTATGAATATGAGATTGAGGTGAAGTCACAGAGCAAGAAATGGATAAAGAAAAGTGAACCAAGGCCAAAAAAATGCATGGATGAACAAAGAAAAGTTGAAGTCATGTTGATCGTGTTGACTGCCATAGAATTTCTCACCATGAATTTATATCCCGTCAATTCAACTTCCTACACAGAGGTCCTGAAGCATCTGTAAGATCGTGGGCACTGAGTGCAACCAAATTTATTGAAGAAGAGCATTGGATTCTGCACCACTATAATGCCCCTGCGCACTCTGCATTGAGCATGCATGAGTTTTTGGTATGTGATTCCATCACTTACTGCAACACCCTCTCTACTCACTGGATTTAGCCCCCTTTCAACTTTTTTTTTTTGTTCTCCAAATTCAAAACTGGTGCTCCAAGGGGCTATTTCGGAGATGTGACATCAACTGAAAAAGCCACGACATCGCTGCTGAAGCGCTCAACAGACGAGGACTTCCAAGGGTGCTTTCAGCAATAGAAGTAGAGGTGGAACCAGTGTCTTGTGTCTAATGGGGAGTATTTTGAAAGTGACTACATTGACGTATCTAAAGTTTGTGAAATAATTTTTTTAGACATACTGCCTGAACGTTTGCAACAGACCTTGTACAAAGCTGAACTGGCTAAACATAAGCACATTCTTTTTCACTAAATTAATCTTTTACCCAAATACAAATCTATTAAGCCTCCTTAAAAATGGTGAAACCAGCACCACAGATATGTTCAGCCAACATTTCTCACATAGTTTCTGCTTCAAGATCTGATGCAATAAGGCAGCTATTTATACAATGAAAATCTACTTTGGTAGCAAGTAGTCAAGCCAGAGCAATAAGAAAGATACGGCACCCAGCATAGGTAAACAAACTGTCATGCATGCTACGTTTTCACATTAGTTGGCCAAAACTGGATATCTTATGTCCATCCTGCAACAACAGCAGGTAAGCTCGTGTATTCACATAACCCTGCAGGAAATTCTTAAAGCACACTGGACTAGATATAGGGGACGGTGGGGCAAGGGAATGAAAAAAGATAAAACAAGAAGGGTTTGCCCAGCAGGATTCAAAGCAACTGCTGCATGTTATCATTACACAATGCTTCAAGTTCTTGCTGAATGCAGACTTCTGGCAAAAATGAGTCTCTCAGAGGTGATCCTTGGACATTGGAGTTTTTGGCCAAACTTGCACTGAGAGGCTTTGCCCCATGCACGTCTTCAGCAAACTTCATGTCTTTTCTTTGTGATTCTTCTGGCTCACTTGGGCAATATGATTTAACCAAAACAGGCTTCTGATACCTGCACATTACATATATAAAAAGGAACAGTGGTAGCAGATGCACTAAGAAGCACCTACATGTCAAAATCTATGAGCACAATTTTTTAAAATTATTTTATAATGGCAGCAGATACTTACAAGCAACATATAACAGTGCACAATCCACATGCATTATTTTAGACTGCCAAAGGAAAGTCTTGCTGCTTCATGTTGCTACCAAAAGTAGGTCCCAACACTGAATCTTTTAAAGATGGAAATTAATTAGCAAAATATAAATGTAACACAAACACACACCAAAATATTGTGGACAAATGAAGTGCAAACAGGACAATTCAAACATGAGCACCCTTCCAAAGAATAGCAAACCGTTCTATGAATACTTTCAAAGCATAGTGTACTCCACTTTGAAGTTCTAACCAAGAGCACTAGTATGTCCCCTACTTCAAGTGGAAATCTTATGACATCATTGCTCTAATTCGGCTTTGTTTGCTTGGATTTCGCTTGTGCATAATATATCATACAGAAATTAAGGCATATAAAGTTGTGCAGGTAGTTGGCAGGGTATCAGCATTCTCCTGTAGATGGTGTCCAAACATGATGATATTGCTAAAAAAAAAAAGTCAAACCTGAAAGCTTCGAAGCATTTTTGTATACTAGAATAAAAACCTAGGAATCATGTCACACTAGCAACGTAGGCCATTTTCATCAAGCAGGGCACACATATCCTCATTGCCCCCTTCTACCTCATCATGGCTGCCTGAAAGAAGGCCAGAAGCAGCCTGTGTACACTAGTAAACTATACAAACAGCATGTGCATGCAAGCTTATCATGTTTTCGTCAAATTTACTGAGCATCTTTCATACCAGCATTATCTATCAGGGTTACCCATTACCACAAAGTTTGAGGCTTTTGGAAAGCCTCAAACACTATGCATTCTCATATACAATGCTGTGATGCATTGGTGAGGCTAATAAATGGTTAATCTATTATTAATATAAGTGGCTATGGCAAATTGAAATTCTTGACATCACCCAAAATCAGAAAAGTGTACTATCATAATAAACTCCTGTTTTCAAGTACAGTAGACTCTCATTAATACAAAATCTGTTGAGTCAAATTTTTAGATATGAGAAACAATTTGTGAACACTTTGTTTTCTATTAACCCCATGGCAAAAAATCCACTTAACGCTAGCCGCAAATTCGGTTAAGCTGAACTTCGACAACCGCCACTGACACCTGTTGCTCGGCTTAGCAAGACGGTTGTATTGGTATAGCACTTGGAGGAGACAACTCTGCTAGCTGTAATGTAATCAAATGTTTTTATGGACATAAACAACTATGGTAGCATCAACGATTACATGGAAACCTGCAGGGCTGACACCACAGAAACAATAACTGAATAAGTCTTTGAGGTGCCCTCTGCAAGCTGATACGTAAGGCGAGGACACTGCCTAAAGGTCACTAGAACCAGCGGTATTCACTCATGATGCATCTCATAATGCCCTGAACACTTTGGTGCATTTTTTCCCAACAACATGAGGGCACTGAAGAATTTTACAGCAAGTGAGGTGAAATGCCAGCATTTGTGACAGTGCACAGGTTTGCAGAGTTCCAGAAAACAACTTCTCAGTAGAAGCTCATAACGTGCATAAAGCAATCCTCTATAGCACATACAATACATGTCTCTTTCCACAACTGCCTTTTGGTTGTAATGCTGTTTCAGTTACCATTTTGTGTCCTGAATATTTGGATGCACCAGGAATAGCAGACTCTAGTTTTGTACAGATCTTCACTTAATGGGAACCTACAATATTTTTAATGAATATATATATGGGTGAAAATGGGCTTGGGCTTTTGCAGTATATTTACTTTAGTCCAAAAAGGTGAAACATACAAAACAAAACATAGTGAAAAAGAAATCAGTCAGTTATCTCTTCAGCCTTATTGATGAACGTGAAATTTAAAACAAAACAAAAAACAACATTCAAACAATATTCAGAAACAGCCACACAAAAAATTTCAATCACAGTTGTTATATTTCACCGCTACAGCACAGTAAAGCTGCCCTGGAAGTGGGACTTGTATACCCCGCTGTCCAGCAAAGGGTTAAGTGGGAAGACAAGAAATCACCCCAAAATTATTTCCAAGTTTATTTCCAAGTTTTAGAAGTGCCACATTTAATTTGCAGTCAATGCAGCTTTCTTGAGACCTAACGTGAGTGTATTTACTACTCTCTACTTAAATTTTACATTCTTTCATGGCAACACCTGCTGAGCTTTCTTAAAGTGACATGGGACATCAGCATTTCTGCCTGCTCAACCCGACTGGGCATGATCACAGCATTCTTACTGTTGCCGTAGGTAAAAATAAACTGAAATCTAGCATCGTGACCAATGTTTATAAATTAGTTTTTTTTTTCCCTGGCATCTGCAAGGGAAGTTGCTGTGTGCCTCCATAAAGGATAAAAGAAAATGAGGAGAATTGAAAGAGGAGAAAATGGTACCTTGTTCTTTTTTCTCTACTTTCTGCCCATTTCCACCAATAATGTATGCCTTTATATGCACTGTATTCAATTACCATAGAAGACCTCAAAGATTTTCATTTTTGTCCTCCCTTTAAGCGTACAGTTCAACAGCTTTCTGCATTGACAAAATGCTTTTACATGCAACAACATGAGCATTTAATGAATTCCATTGACTCTCAGCAAAGTTGTGCACTTTATAATGCACAATGACTACTAAATGCAAACAGCAAGAGCACATAAAGAGGTTGGACTTACAAGTACAGGAGTAATGACGATGTGACTACTGAAACAGAGGATAGGGCCATAGCAGCTGCTCCCATCCATGGTAACAAGGCAACACCCAAGGGCATAAAGACACCTTGTGATTAAAAAAGAAACAAGACATACCATTAAAGGCCAACTGCAATAAAATTTCGTACTGTATAAAAAGCCCAGTTTTTGGTAGCGTAGATAAAGAGCAGCCTTCGTGCAAAATTTCACACAGGAAATATGAGTGGATGCATCACAAAAAGGTGATAAAAATTAAGTTTTTTCATACTGAAACTCAAAAATAAAGGCTAGTGTTACTGCTTGCCAGTAATGGCACACAGTCCAGAATAATTGAGAACCAGAGCCTGTTTCGACCAGCAGACAATGAGCAAATGATGCACCTAGACTGCCCAGATATGACAGCGTGATCAGAATGCATAGTTGTATAGGATCTGTATCATATCAACTTACCACCAGCTGCCCGCATCATCTGCAAACAAGCTATTTAACCCTTTAAGGGCCAGCAAAAAAGTAAAGCATTCAAAAAGTGTCATTTTTTTCAACTGCTCATTTCGATATAAATTTTTTTGCAGGTTCGAAGTAAAGGGTGTCCCACGTAACTTGCGCCATAATTTAAGAATATGCAAGTGCCACGTAGCTGGACCGAACCAAGGTAATGTTGTTTGCCGTCACTTGGACCAAGTCAGACAACTTTTGTATTTTGCCTGATTATATAATTAGTTATTATTCATTGATTAACTTCTCAAATATTACAATCAGAGCAAAATCATCAATCAGAAAATTCTAGGTCATCGTAAAAAATTCCCAATCCACCTTTCTGTTGCTTAACGCGTGCTACATGAAATATTTTCCAAGCATTAAAGAATCCCGCAAAAGCACGCAAAAAGTGCCGTGCGACTAGTCGTGCAGCACTCATTCATGTTTTGCAGGCTTTTTTAACAGTTGGAGAAAACTTTCATGAAGCATGTATTAAGCACTAGAATGATGAATCAAGAATTTTTCATGGCCTACAATTTTCTGCTGAACAATTTTGCTGTGATTATGACATTTGAGAAAATTAATAATAAATAATTGCGTAATTATGCAACATACAAAAAAAATAATCTGACTTGCTCCAAGCAACGGCAAACAGTATCAGTACCTTGGTTTGGTCCAGCTACATGGCACTCCCACATTTTAAAATTTTGACATAAGTTCCATGGGACACCCTGTATATGTATAACATGGGGGTAGTCAATTCACAAGTTGTGTCCAAAAATACGGAACAAGAACCATGTACATTGACTAGAATTGTCAGAGTTGATACAAGTTACATCGCAACACTTCGATGCTACAGGTACATTTTAGGGCAAGCATTTGTTCAGAAAGACTTGCGAATGCAAAAAGTCAAAGTTCTCGAAGTGTGGCTGTGGAGCATTGGGAAGTTGCTTTATGTATGATAGATCTCAAAACACAGTATGAGGCAGTCTCACACTGCACTCCTTACACCAGAAGCATGTTACTTTATTGCCAATGTTGCTTCGACTTTTGCATCAGATAATGCACCGCTTTAATAATAATATTTGGGGTTTTACATGCCAAAACCACTTTCTGATTATGAGGCACGCCATAGTGGAGGACTCCGGAAATTTTGACCACCTGGGGTTCTTTAACATGCACCTAAATCTAAGCACACGGGTGTTTCCGCATTTCGCCCCCATCGAAATGCGGCCGCCGTGGCCGGGATACAATGCATGCACCGCTTTGTTGGATATTCTTTGCCTGCTGTAGATGGGATAAAATCCACAAAGTGCTGTGCCATCAGATGAGTAAGCCCTGCTTCTGAAGAATGTGCACGCTTGAGGGGGCAGCAACACGTGACTGGCATCCACCCATTTTAAAATCTCTGGTGGATGAATGGAGTCCGTAGGCACCTTAGCAGCCAGAGAGGGAACTTGCCAGAACGTCAAAATGGACTGGACGAGCACGGCTCACTAGTGGAAGCTAGAAAGAGCGCCCAAACATGTGGAAAAGATAGACTAGTCTTTGGCACCTTATAGAAAAAAAATTGTAACCGAGTAGAGCTCATCCATGACACTTAAAGGGTAAAGGTCATTAATTTTTCAAACTAGGAAATTAGCAGCCCAGCAGCTTTGCCAAAAGTGTTTCTACAGTACGCAGTACTCATTTATAACCAATTCAGCCAAAGCCGAATACTGTACTTCACCTCTGAACACAGGTATAAAAGTCGCATATATGTACAGTAATTTTAATTGATTTTTTAAATTCTTTTTTACTATTACTAAGTGCGTCCACAAATAACACCATCATGTTCTGTCTAGAATGAAGTAAGAACATTCAGCAGTATCTTACCTCAGAACTACCACAAAGGTGGCACAATTTCATAACACACACATTCCCATGGTTTATAGTTAAGGATGAATTGAATTGAATTGAATGTGTGGTGTTTATTGGCACAAGGGCCAGGTATTGCCAAAGAGCACCAAGCCAGTGTTGATGAGTTTGCAGTGAAGTTATGACTTCTATGAAATTGATGTGACGTGGCTGTAAAGGGGCTTTAAAAATGGTTGCACTAAAGTGCATAAAGTATATGTGTAATAAGGTTATGGCGATGACAAATGACATGTACTATGAGCATTAAGGTGCATTGCGAAATAATGATACGATATACAAAATATGTAAGATGCTAAAATTGACTAGAGCACCACTGCCTCGCTAGAGCCCTTGAGATACAAGGGCCTGGAGGCATGTGGTATACAAAACAACTATCACAGTGGCATCCTCTGGAAAGAGGATGCACTACAAATTTAATGGGCTTATAACATGTAGGACAACGTCATTTAAGAAATTGAGGACTGCTTTGGTGCTAAAAAAACAGTTCTTTAAGAAACATAGCCGCGTGAAGAGGGATGCAATAATGATATGCAAGAGGTTAATGTTTCTTTCTCTCAGATTCGGCTTTCCAACACTCCAAGAGGATGTGGAGGACGATCAGCCTCTCACTACATTGACCACAGGTTGGAGGTTCATTTCCAGTAAGCAGAAAATTGTGGGTACCAAGTGTGTGCCCTATTCTGGGACGACAGAATAGGACATCTATTCGCTGTGATTTTGTTGGGGAGGGCCAAATACCTAGCTGTGGCTTTATAACGTGCAGCTTATTATTTAGTTCTGCATTCCACATGCGTTACAAGTGTTTTTGCAGTTTCTTTCGTAAGAAAGGCTTCAGATCTGTGACAGGGACAACAGCCGTAGGAATAATAGCTAGTGATGTGAGTGATGTGGCCATTTTATCAGCTAGTACATTATCCTCGATACCTCTATGGCCAGGTACCCAGCATATTACTATATGTCTATGTGATAGATAAATATTGCATAAGAGAGAGTAAAGTTCAATGAAAACAGGATTTGTATGCTTCTGTAAAGAAATTAACGCTTTTACAAGACTTAGCGAGTCTGTGAATACAATTGCTCTGTCGAGTTTTAATTTCTTTATATGTTTTACTGCAGACAGTACTGCATAGGCTTCTGCAGTGAAGATACTTGTTTGCAGGTTCAATATGTCAGGTTTAGAAAAAGAGGGACCAACAAGAGCATAAGATACACCAGCATGTGATTTTGACGCGTCTGTGTAGAATTCGGAGCAGGAGTACTTCGACTGAAGTTGACGGAAATGCATTGCGATTTCGAGGTCAGGTGTGTGCTTTGTGACCTCTACAAAGGATACATCAGAGTCTATCACCTGCCACTCCCAGGGCGGTAATAGCTTAGTGGAGGCATTAGGCGATGTTTGAGAACTCCATTTCCTCGCTAAGTTCTCTCGCACGCAGTGACAAAGGAAGTCTCATAGAGGGTCTATTACGAAAAAGTGTTTCACACGTCAAGTCGTTAACAGTTGTGAAACACGGATGTTCCTTATTAGAGCACACTTTGAGAAAATAGGTGAAGCTGATGTATGTTCTCTGAAGATGGAGTGACCACTCATCTGACTCTACATATAGACTTTCAACAGGGCTTGTTCTAAATGCTCCAGTGGCCAGGCGGATACCCAGGTGATAAACAAGGTCTAACATCGTTAGCACGCTCGGTGCGGCTGAGTGATATACTACGGCACCATAGTCTAATCGTGATCTAACTAAGCTCCTGTAAAGATTCAGTAAACACTTCCTGTCGCTACCCCATGTTGTGTGGGATAGGATTTTAAGTAAATTCATTGTTTTTAGACATTTTGCTTTAAGCCATATTATGTGTGAAATAAAAGTAAGCCTGGAGTCAAGTATAACACCTAGAAATTTGTGCTCTTTGTTGACAGGAATTTGTTGTCCGCCCAGTTCTACACAAGGATCTGGAACCAGGCCTCTTTTTCTTGTAAAGAGAATACTAGAACTTTTCGGGGGGTTGATTTTAAATCCATTTTGGTCAGCCCACTTGGACACCTTGTTTAAGCCCTGCTGTTCCTGTCTCTCACACACTGTAAGGTTGCAGGATTTGAAACCTATTTGTATATCGTCTATGTAGACGGAATAAAAAATGCCCGGTGGTAGTGAAGCACGAAGTGTGTTCATCTTAACAATAATAAGTGTGCAACTGAGTAAGCCTCCCTGGGGTACACCAGTTTCTTGTATAAAAGGCCATGATAATATGTTGCCGATTTTCATGCGGAAGATACGATTCGACAAATAGCTTTCAATTATTTTCAGCATATTTCCATTGATGCCCATTCCCAACAAGTCTCGCAAGATCCCGTAACGCCAAGTTGTGTCATACGCCTTCTCCATGTCAAGGAATATCGATAGGAAAAACTGTTTATGTACAAATAAATCGCGGATATATCCTTCAATGCGCACAAGATGATCTGTTGTCGACCACCCTTCTCTGAAGCCACACTGATAAGGATCACGTATATTTTTGAATTCAAGGAAATATATGAGTCTGCAACTAATCATTTTTTCAAAAAGCTTACACAGACAATTTGTAAGAGCTATTGGACGATAACTTGCGTCAAGGAAGGGTCTTTACCCTGCTTCAGAACAGGGACCACAATCGCTTCTTTTCATGTGGATGGAAGATATCCTGCAGCCCAAATAGCATTGAAAAGTGTGAGTAGTGTAACTTCTGCGTCAGTATGTAAGTTTCTGATCATGTCATACATGACTGTCAGGTCCCAGTGCAGAGCTCTTGAATGTGTTCAAGGCAGCTCTCAACTCAGCAATACTGAAAGGCCAGTTATACAGTTCATTCTGTTTGCATTTAGGTATGACTGGCTTACGTTCTTCTATTTCTTTGTGTTTAAGGAAGGACTGAGAACAGTGGATTGAGCTCAACACATGCTTAAAGTGCTCCCCAAGAAAGTCTGCCTGCTCTTCTAAGGTATTCCCTTGATCGTTCACCAGAGGCAACAGCTTTATTTGCTGCCCTTTTAGCCTCCTTACACCATTCCAAACTTTCACCTCCTGTGTGTATGAACTTATACCTGAGAGGAACCACTCCCAGCTTTCTCTCTTCGCTTGACGTCGTATCCGCTTTCCCTGCAGTTTTATGTGTTTAAATTTAATTAGATTTTCTGTATTCGGCGATCTGCGCAATATCCCCCATACCTTATTCTGCCTCTTTTGCGCATTTCTGCAGTCATCATTCATTTGCAGGATAAACTTTTCAGCAGCATCACAAATAAAAGCGGTAAAACATGCGACAGCATCATCTACACTAAAAGTGCTTATAAAATCGGGTGCTAAATGAGTTGATTCTTTAAAATTCTCCCAGTCAGCCAATGCTAATTTCCAAATGGAACACTGGGATGGTTGTCATGCTGCATTATTAAGTTTAAGGTTATAGGGAAGTGGTCACTTCCAAAAGGATTATTGATCACATTCCATTCCAGATGGGACAGAAAATAAGCAGAGCCTATTGCTAGATCTATCGATGAATATGAGTTCTGTTGTGTGCTATAATAGGTCGGCTCCTTCTTATTGAACAGGCAGGCACTAAAGGTCAGAAGAGAATTTTCAGTCAATCGTCCTCTCGCGTCGCATCGCGAATCTCCCCACATCATGTTGTGGGCATTAAAATTACCTACGAGTATGTTGGGGTCAGGAAGCTGATTAACTAGGTTATAGAAATTGGTTTTTCTCAGATGATAGTTAGAAGGTATGTATATAGAGCAGACAGTCATCAGTATGTTAAAAAGGATTGCCCGAACTGACACTGCCACAAGGGGCGTCTGAAGGGTGACCTGTTGACAAGCTATAGACTTACACGCAACTATTGCAACACTGCTGGAGGCATTAGCCTCGTTGCGGTCTTTACGATAGATTATGTATTGACGAAGAAAGTTTGGGTGTGTAGGTTTCAGATGTGTCTCTTGAACACACAGCAACTTTGGATGATGCTTGTGTAGAAGTTCTGTAATATCATCTAGGTTGTGAATGAGTCCTCTAACATTCCATTATAGTATTTGTGTCTCCATTATAAAAAATGTGTTGTGTGCTGTGTGCTTAAGAGACGAGGATTAGCTCACGGGCCCTTTGGAGGCACCGTGACATGAGTTTTGTCTTTTTTGGAGTGGTCGAGAGAGGCTCGCCGCTCCTTAGGCGCTGGTGGCGCCGTCTGGCTGGTTGTTGTGTCCATCGCCTCTTGCGAGGCGCTGTGTTTGACGTGAAGGCCTCGGCAAGTTGGACGAGGCCTTTGAGACCACCTGCCTGGAGGTCGATGGTCCCTTCTTCTGGGGTGGCGGAACAGTACAAGATATAGCTGCCGGGGGGCCGGATGGCCTCACCACCGGCTCACTGTGTGTGAACTGGACAGCCGCCAGAGGCCATTGTGGCGCTGCCCCCTGATGCGCCACATCGGCAAAGCTGCGCTTAGGCAGGTATGACACCTGCCTACGGGCTTCCTTGAAAGATATATTTTCTTTGACTTTGATTGTGACAATTTCTTTTTCTTTTTTCCAGGATGGGCATGAGCGTGAGTACGCAGCGTGCTCCCTACCACAGTTTATATAGTGGAGAGTGTTCTCGCAAGATTCAGAGGTATGTTCATGGGCACTGCATTTCGCACAAGTTTGGTGGCCATGGCAGCTCTGTGAACTGTGGCCGAAACGTTGGCATTTGAAACATCTAAGGGGATTTGGCACATATGGCCTAACACGGAGCTTGATGTACCCAGCCTCTACAGACTTGGGCAGAACACTTGAGCCGAATGCGAGTACCAGGTGCTTGGTTTTCATTTCTTTGCTGTCAGGCCTCATCTTAATTCTTTTGACATTGATAACATTCTGGTCACTGATGCCTTCCAAGAGTTCAGCCTCAGTGAGATCCAGCAAGTCATCGTTCGAGACAACACCGCGGGTTGTGTTCATCGTACGGTGCGGAGTTACAATTACTTGGGTTTCCCCGAATGACACTAGTTTTCTCAATTTCTCATACTGGCAATTTCTCATACTGTTTCTGATCGCAGAGCTCCAAGAGGAGATCACTGCTTGCCATCCTCGACGCCTTATAACCTGTACCAAACACTTCAGTCAATGACTTGGAAACAAGGAAGGGTGAAATTGTTCGAACTGCTTTATCTGGTTTTTCAGAATGAATGACATGGAAACAGGGGAAGGATTCTTTCTGCCGACCAAAAAAGTGGAAAACTTCATCGGTGCGCCCTCTTTTCTGAGGGCGATCAGGGAGTGGAGGGCAGTCACCCACCATGGAGCCCTACAAGGGGACACTACAGGAACTGTAAAAACAGGTCCTGCCAACACCAGCTGTACATTGTCACTATAACCAAATATGAAATAACCTAGGTTGGCTATTCACACAAGGTTAACCCTTGCTGCCTGGAAAAATTGGAAGTAAAGGGAAGCCAGGAGAAGACAGGAAAGGTGGAAAGTGAGAGAAAGAAGAAGGTTCGAATGAGAGAGAGAGACAGGAAAAGGCAACTACCAATTTCCCCCGGGTGGGTCAGTCTGGGGGTACCGTCTATGTGAAGCAGAGGCCAAAGAGGTGTGTTGCCTCCGCCGAGGGGCTTTAAAAGTCCGAACACCCGGCATCGGCTCAACCCCCAGGATTCCCCTTTCCCCAGACACAGCTAAGCTGCGCACGGCTACACGTGGGAGGGTCCGACCTTCATGTGCTCGGGTATGTAGTGTCGCAACACACCAAATGCCTGTTGAGGCAGACGCCTCTGTGGGGTAGTTAAGGACGGAAGCACACATTATTTGGACTGCAGTAAAAACATTAATGAATCTAACAACACTGCTTTCTGTGCTTTATGGCAAGCAATTAACAGCTGAATATGTACTAATACCAAGCACAGTGATCGCCATGGTTATGTGTAAATGTTGTAACATACAACAGAATAAAGAGTTAAAAAGTACATTTCCAAACAAGTCAAAATGAGACACATAGACCACTTTTACAAATCAACATACAAATATAACGGTGCCTTATACCATGTGTTAGGATCGGCCTGCAGCTATTTCAGCCCGCTGCACGTGTTCCGATCCAACCGGGAGGGTGGCGCATTTCAGAGAACTGTGGATAACCAGCAGCTACGTGGCGAGGGGTCAGCTCAGGGGAGTTCTAGAGTGGAGGTAATTGGCGGAACCTCCCCATGCGCTTTTCGAGACACCAGACAATGTGCTACTCGGGCGCGCCACCCGGGACGGCTCGAGTTTGACGAAGCAGGCTTTGTGCACAACACGACAATGCCGCCCTGTTCTGCTATGAGTGGGGGAGTTGCTGCGTGAACGCCGACGAAGGCTCCTTCCCACGCGCCGACCAAGACGCAAGACAATGTGTTACCCGGGCGCGCTACCCGGGACGGCACAGAGTTCTACGACACCCCTCTGACGTCGGCTCCGGACAATTACACCTGTGTGTGTGTGCGGCATGTGTATGTGAGCCCTCCTCCTCCAAAAGGGCGGGGCATCTTCAATGACGTCGAACTATGACGTCGAGCAGAGTGCTTATAAGCAGCGATTGTCGGCTGCTAGAGTGTGCTCGTTGTCGTGCTCGAAATGTACTCGTAAGCTGTGTGCTTGTAAGCTGTTTGCTGTATGCTCGTCTTGAGAGCTCCATTTGGGAGTCACGCTAGACTGTCGATGTATCTCATGTTCAACTGTAAATAACATGTAAATAAATCCTGCTCTCCTAAGTCCCAACGAAGAGTCAAGCTCCTTCCTACAGCTACGACTGCCAAATCTTACATCTGAATGGCAGCGGAGAGATCGGCCTACAGCTCGTAGATCGTCCGACAACTCTAACAAATGGTGGCAGCGGCGAGATCGTCCGACGAATCCTACACATGGCACACACAGCAGCACACAGGATGCACCATGTATCTGAGAACCCAGTAATGACTTTAGGAAATGCAAACATATTTTCGAGAACATCAGGTATATTTTCACCAAATTGTATAGGCTGTTTTTTTCACTGCCATCCCCAAAAAATGTTTAGTAAAACCACTTTTATCCTCAATAATGGATTGAATGTGGATTCAAAAACGGTTGCATGTTCAGATCAGGTGGTGCATGTTGATGTTGGTCATACAGTGAAACCTCGTTAAACCGTAGTTGGCCCCAAAGCTTAAGCAGTACTACCTAAACGGTAGTACTGCTTAACCGGAATAGCATGAGATCGCCCACTTGTAAAAAACGGAACTCGGAGAGAGCGCGATGAAAGGGGAAAAAACATGCAGCATTTATTCATTTCATGCAACAAAAGTGTTATTTTCGTTTGATGCCGCGGCAGCCTAGCAGCGATGACAGCGGCCTCAAACTTACCGAAGCTGCGAGCCAGCTTTTCAGCCAGCCCCCTCTTCTCGGCAAACACTGGCATGGCAGATTCCTCGTTGGCGTTGCATGTTCTCCATGCAAGCCGGCGGTATCGCTGCAGAACTCGCGGGGTGTCTTTTTCATTGCGGGGTGCTGTTCTCGTCGCGACGAGAACAGCACCCCGCAATGCATTCATGAGGCTGACGTAACTGCTGCTGCTGCTGCACGTTGGCATTTGAAATATCTAAGGGGATTTGGCACATATGGCCTAACACGGAGAGCTTGATGTACCCAGCCTCTACAGGCGGTGATGGCGGCAGCCGCAGCAGCAGCAGCAGCCTATTTTATGTCCACTGCAGGACAAAGGCTTCTCCCGACGATCTACAACTACCTCTGTCCTGCGCCAACCGATTCCAACTTGCGCCTGAAAATTTCCTAATTTCATCACCCCCACCTAGTTTTCTGTCATCGTCGACTGCACTTCCCTTCTTTTCACACCCATTCTGTAACCCTAATGGTCCACCAGTTATCTAACCTACACATTACATGGCCTGCACAGCTCCATTTTTTTCTCTTAATGTCATTTAGAATATCGGCTATCCCCGTTCGCTCACTGATCCACATCACTCTCTTCCTGTCTTCTTATTGTTACGCCTATCATTCTTCGTTCCATCACTCTTTGCGCGGTCCTTAAGTAGGGGCGTGGCTTTGAAAATCAACTTCCTTATTTCTTCATGGATTTTGATGAAAATTGGCACAAATGTTTAGAATGCCTCCCTGATGCTTCCATAAAAGTTTCAGAGCGATATCTTGAGACCTTTTTAATGAGTTTCTGTGAACAGAATTTTTCTCCCTCGAACTTTCTGGAGAGCCTCAGGAACTTAAAAACGAGATAGAAGGCTTGTTATGTATTGACTGCATAGCTAAATGTGTGTTGAAGGTCATGACATTTTTGCTTTTTTATTATTATTTTTTTTGCAACACAAATTTTTTGGAGCGCTATTTTTTGTTACCTTCGAATCAAGCACACTTTCGGGGTAGACGAATACCCATATCGTAAACTTACAAAGGGTCAAGATAAGAAAGCGAGAATGTCACGACCTGCACCGTAGCCCAAGGAACATGAAAAAAAAAAACGGAGTCAAAATATGCTAAACGGTAACAAATAAATCAACTCCAGAAACTGAGCAGAAAGGCAAAAAAACAGTTCTGAGAAATTGGTTCTCAAAGTTTCACCTTCTTTTCAGTTCTCTAAAAGGCACCAAATTTGTAGTCTTTCAGGTGTTTTGTGATATAGGGCTTTTGGTACATGTGGCCTCTAGTCTGGTGTGCCTTCATCCCCCCCCCCTTCTTTTGTATAGAATTCTTGACTGCTGCTCTACAAAGAGCATGGTGCCTGGGTTTCAAACCGCGGTGCAGAACTCTGTGTGGGCATGAATTCCAGTGTTGTACCTGCAGGCTGCCTGATCGATAGCAGTGTCCAGTACAATCAGTGAGGCATTTTTTTTCATTTGGTAGAATTGACCATGGAGGCTCCGAGTGACGCGCACATGACACGCTCCAGGGCGACTGGACTGCACTGCCTTCAGCTTAACATCGGCTTTGTTCTTGAGGATCGTACTCAGGGTGTTGCGAGGAATTCCGAATGCCGTGGTGACCGACGACTTTTTCTCGCCAGCCTACACCCGTCGAATGATGTCCGCCTTTGTTGAAAAATCCAAATTCTTTAGTTTTTTCACAGCCATGGCTCCGGAACACGTGCCAAAAGCGGAAAGAAAAACGCATTGCACCACACGAGTCTCAAGCCTTCGCGTTGGCCTCGTGAATGAAAGGAACAAAGCGAATCGAAAGACGCACCGCTCCGCAACTCTGCACTACCACAAGCCTAAGCTGCACTGACCTCATTCGTCTCGCTGCACCAACGGTGTCAGCCAACCAAAACACAGGAAACAGGCGCCTGCGGTCAGCGTGGTTTCTCCCTCCCACTTCCCTTTATCACCCAATCGCAGTCTAAGTGCTCCTCATCACGTGCCTTTTACCCACACGCCCCTTTCTCAGAGTGCGGGGCTGCATGCGTGAGATCGCGGGAACATCGCGAGAGCTTCGTGAGGAGAAGTGCACTTGCGGGGGTGGGGTGTGGTGGGAGAAGCGTACTTGCCGGGGCGCAGCTCAGCACAGAGTTCGATACATCAATATGCCGGTGCACGGGAGTTCTATATACGCGAACAATAGCGCTATACTTTTGCATGGGATTCCCAAGGGGATTTTTCAACTGTTCGATATAGGAAATAATTCGATATATTAGGGTTCAATATATCAGGGTTCGATATATCTGGAATCGACTGTATAAGAAGTGTAATATAACCCTCTACGATAACCACTGCACAACCTATGTGCTGTGGGAAACTGCATGTTCCTCATGGAAGCACAAGCAAGCTCGGTTGCACTATTTTTACCAAATAGGTACAATCTGTTATAAATAAACTACAGCAGAGTGAAGAAATTTTTCATTCCAACTTAAAAAGACCAGTGAAACCAATTGCAATGATCAAATTTGTTCTGCATCTTCTGCATCTGATAGCGTTGCTTAATGGGTCTTAAATGTTGCCACATTTTGTAAAAGGAATGCAATTTAAGCTGTGACCGCAAATTGTTTACAAAGCTGTTTACACGCAAATTGACAAAATAAAAATAAAAGATGGCGGTCAGATTCAGTTGCAAATCGATGTCGACAAAACAAGTGCAGCTAGACAATGCACATGCTTTTCATACCTGCTGCAAGAGGAATGCCCACAAGGTTGTAGACGCTAGCAAGGAAAAAATTCATCCGAATTCTTCGCACAGTCTTCCTTGAAAGATCAACAGCAGCCACCACATCATAGAGATTGTTCTGAAATAATGAAGGATAAACAAATATGAACATTTATAGCAAGCACAGAGAATAAATTTGACATTATACACTCGAACTCCTTGCAACTGCTTTTCATACAATGACCGATAGTAGTAAAATCTCCCCACACCACACAGCACAAAGAATACATGACTTGTGTGGCAACAAATACAACTCTGAGTAGCAGTGGCATGAAATCATTTCATGGATACCTGAAGTCACAAGTAGGATGCCAATGAATTTACTGTGACTGCTGCACAATGAGTAACCTGAGTTTTTTAATGGCATATACACTAAGCAAACAGTCAAATAATAAGCATCATGGCATCACTGCTTTTTTTTGCACTCTCCCTAGATGTCATAAAAACGCAGTACTCTGTCCCCACTGCAGAAGCATGCAGGTACAGTAGACTTCCATTAATTCGATCCCGGCCAAACATCCCGGCCAGCGCCCGTACATATCTATGGGCCCTAACTTTCATTGCTTTGATCCTAAAATTCGCCTTCACCCAATAATTCGAACTTGACTGGTCATCACACATGCGGCCCAACCCCTATGGTAACCCCAATAGCAATTCTTTTAGAAACAGCGTCTGTCTTGGAGGAGCTTAGCAGACAGTGAACGGATAGAACATGCATTAAAAAAATCTGTAATCTAAAACGGCTATTTGGCCTGCCCTAGGAAGAATTGAAGCAATAGCTGTAGCCCACAATGTCTGATTACTGTATTTACCCGATTCTAATGCATGCCTTCTTGCTTTTTTTTTAAAGAAAACTGGGCCGTAAATTGGCTGCTTGGTGCAATAGGATACAAATTTGGAAGACACAAGCTTTGCCTTTAAGAGTGGAATACGATAGCATTCAAAGATCCCTGACTGCATCTCCCGTCTCGCGGCAACTGCAGCTTATGTAACCATAATGTTTACTAGGAAACACTGGCGGCAAATGCTATGCACGAAGGCAAGCTTTCTGGTAGAAATGCGGCCTCTTGCTTGGGCCGCAATGCGGCAGAGGCGAGCCCCATCTGGAGGCGTTGCAAGGAACCAGGTGCGCCACTCTGTAGTCTACAATATTCGTGCACGCCGGCGCGTGCAAATCTTGGATGCCGTGGCCAGTCTATGAATGGGAGAAATGCTGAAAAAGGGGTTTGTGTTTGAGTTTCTGCGTAACAGAATTATGTTTTCTCATATATTCAAATTACAATCCCACGCTATCATGTCTGTAGGTTGTGTGTAAGTTGTACTTTACGATTTTTCTGATGTACTTTACTTTGAGAAATTCAATTAGTTCAGTAACTTTTTTGCACTACATGGAGGGCCTGCGTGGTTGGGTATGCATGGTTCAGAATGATTTTTGCGGAAACGACGGTCGATGCTGGATGCTGATGACGGATTTTTTGCAACACGGGGCCCTTAACACTGTCGCGTTAAAAACTAAAAGCATCTTCGTGGGGTTTGTATGCTTTACCGCATAACACAAACGTACTGCGGCGAATATGACTTTGAAAAACTGTGCAGTGATGCCGACTTTTGGAAACCGGACATCAATGTGCAACACATATTTTTCTTTCTAAACAATCAGATGTGTGTCAGATGTCTACTTTGTTTAAGAGCTTTAATGTAATCTCTGCATTATTTTTCTACTTGGAACACATAGAAAATGGGCGTGCATTAGATTCGGGGACATGTTAGACTCTGGCAAATACTGCCAAATTAATCGGCGGTATGTTCCAACATCCCTTATGCATACTGTTTCATTTGATCTGCTGGATAATTAGATCGATTTTGTCAGTCCCATCATGGTCAAATTAACGGAGTCGGCTTTATTGGTCCCTTAGCAAAGAAAATGCTACACAGCAGAGAATGAAAACGGCAGGGTGAAATAGTTACAACGAAGAACACTGCAGTGTCTGTTTAAAGCATCCTTTCAAAATTCCCTGTTTAACTGTAACATGGAATGGTAGACCATAAATGGCACCTTAAATTCATCTTTAGAAAAATATATATTGATAACCTCACCATAATACAATGCTACATCTTGCAAGTAAGTGAATGCTCGTGCCAGAACAAAGGCTGGCAATGCTGGACCATTGTAAATATTCAGAATATAAAATGTAATTCTTACTTAAAATTTTTGTCACTCATGTGTTCCTCAAAAAGTCACACGACTATACCTGCATGTTCAAAGGTAATTGAAACAACACAGTGAAATACACTAATCTTTAGATAAGTGTAAGGTGATATCTCATATATAGCAAAAACAGTTTTTCCTAGGCCATGTTGCAAAAAACTTGAACCCTATACAGTTTCTGTTAAGGCTATTTGAAGTTGCGAAGCTGCACATCTGCATCAGCACAGAAATTCACATTTAAAACGGAAAGCTGCTGCATGACAGCATTTCTCCACAAGGGGGTCAAGATGAATATATCATCAAACTTATTTTGCGTGAAACATATTTAGAGAGCTCTATTTAAATCAAAATACATCACCTATGCTAGACAAGATTATCCTTTCATTTTTCAAACTACGGAGAAGTTTAAACTTGTATTCAGCATTCAGCTTCAATGCCCAATATAATCAATATCAAACTTCAATATCACCAAAGTTCTTCAATTTATTGCTACAGTACATATGAAACAAGACTAGTAACATTTTTCCCAAACTTTCACTGCCTTGTGCAGTACATTTCATAATGCTGGCTTGACTCACATCGCAAAGGCAAACTTTCACTACAGGCTTTGGCTTCAAAGGCCAGGGCTCCTTCCTGCTCCTTTTAAGCTGGACGGGCCCTTGCCGCTCGGCATGCTCAGTTTCAGTCTCCGCTTCCCACGTATCTTTGCTCTAAATTTTGATGGCAAGCAACATTACAGTAGCTAGCAATGCATCGAAGCTTTGCCTTTGGCTCGGGTTTGTCCGAAAAGTGGTGCATGGGAGTGAGAGATTTTGTTCGAAATAACCGTTGCATGGTTTTTGGAGTTCAAATTCGTGGGAGACCTTTTTCTATTCAAATACACAGGGCTTTGCCGGGACCAACAGAGCAGTTCAAGTTATTCGTCAATATGAATCAAGAGATTTTGAATTATTGGGATTTCACTGTAATGAGTTACCATGACTCATGCTAAACATCACGAAGACTGTGAGTGCATAAACGACATTCTGCTGTATGTGGCTAGATATGTACAGCCTTTGTCAAAATTTCCAAGCCATTGCACATGTGATCAGATCTGTTGCTTGGCTGCATGTACTAAGAAGTTTCATTTTTAAAAAGCCCAGGAGATTGAGCGAGACTGTGCTTTCCACTCCACTGGGCTTCGGAGCAACAACGTTTTTGTTAATAATAACAATAATCATACAGAAGCTTCAGTGCTTCAAAACAATTAATAAGCCTTGTTGACTTATCTCACTCATTAGGCATGCTAAATAAAGCATAGAAAAGATAAGGACACAAAAATATAAGGACGAAGAATGAAGAATGAAGAACAAAGAATTATGAACAACTGGTCAGGCCTTCCACATTTTTTCATATTTCATCTCGTTCCATCAATTTCATTTCACTAGCATAAAACATGATTCGAAGATACAGCCTTCCAGATTTTTAATATTATTGCGCAAGCATTGACCACACGGCATATCAGCACCTTAGAACACATGGTACAACCATACAGCTACAAGTAGGTCTTGATACTCATTGCTGCTGCTTTTCCTTCTCTATTTTCTTTAATGAAGGCTGCCAGATTTATTGAAATAGCAACAATTATACGGACACTTGAAGCATGTTCGCACCGTCAATGCTGCCACCAACGCTGTGCAGTCGCGGGTCTAACAGTGCATGCGCAGCCCAGCCCACTCAGCCCGTTGTGCCCAAATGGCCAAGTGCCGCGTGTATTGACGCGTGTATTGACGCGTGTATTCTATGCAGACGACGACGATAGGAGCACTAACGGACTCCGCCTAGTGGGTCAGAGTGAGATTGGGTGATGACGAAGAAGACGTGTCTCTGCTCTGTTTGTTTTTCAACAGATTGTCCTGTTGTTCGTGAAGAACGTCTCCCTGTGTTCTGTCCACGTTGTACCGCGACACTGATGGAAGTGCGGGGTACTGACCGCGTCTGATGCGTCAGAGTCCTTCTGGGAGTCATTCATCTAGCCTGGACGCACTGTCATCAGTTACAACACCCGTGCATCGCTTTAGTCATTGACTGCTAGGCCTTGCCCTGGAGTTCTCCGCTCTTCAACCACCTCTCTCCAGGAGCTAAACACATCTCGCTATGGCCGAAACCAGTCCACCGCAAGCACTCCAAACCAGTCGGTTTCCCAATCCACAACAGGTAACCGTTCTGCATCTGCTGGTTCCCGATCGCTATCACGGTGCAGTCTTCGAAGACATTGAAGACTGGCTGTACAAGTATGAACGCGTCGCACAGATTAAACAGTGGACTGAGCAGTCTTCGAAGACATTGAAGACTGGCTGTACAAGTATGAACACATCGCACAGATTAAACAGTGGACTGAGCAGCAAAAGCTCTCCCACGTCTATTTTGCCCTTGACGACAGTGGCCGTACTTGGTTCGAGAACCGCGAGGGTAGCCTCATGAGCTGGCATGACTTTCGGCAGAGGATCACGGAAACTTTTGCGAGTGTCGACCGACGCGACCGCGCCCAGCAAATGATGGAGCTACGCGTCCAACAACCTAATGAGTCGGTCACAATGTTCGCCAAGGACATGGCCCGGCTCTTTCGTAGAGCCGACCCAAACATGACCGAAGGTAGGAAGTTGCGCTACCTCATGCAAGGTGTAAAAGAGCAGTTGTTCGCGGGGCTTGTGCGCAATCCGCCAGTCACTGTCGCTGAGTTTATCAAAGAGGCTACGGCTATTGAGCGGGCCCTTCATCAAAGATGCAGGCAATACGCTCGACTGTCCACCAGCACTACAATCAATGCCGCCGCAGTGACTGCCGAGTATCATAACTCCTTGCGTGAGTTGGTCAGAGAGCTCGTCAGAGAGGAAATTCAAAAGATCATGACACCGACACTAGATAGACCCGTCGCATCAATCGCCGAAGTGGTGCGTGACGAAATCCGGCAGGCGTTCCTGGTAACCGATCTTCAAGACCACCAGCGGCTCCTGAGTTACGCCGCCACTGTCCGATGTCCACCACCGGTTGCAACCACATCACCGTACCACCAACCTCCGACAGCTGCTCCTTCATCGCCGCCACAAGAGGAGGCTTCCAAGCGCGCAGCCGTTATGCCACTTCAGTCATACTGCCAGCCGTCGTTCGCCGCGTCTTGGTCACCGCCGCAAAACGACGCTACGGGACGGCCGCAACTTAGGAGAACTGATGTATGGCGCACTGTCGATAGGCGCCCACTCTGTTTTCACTGCGGAGGCGCCGGCCATATTTCGCGTCATTGCTGGCATCGTGACACATCATTTCGACCTCTTCGTCTGTGGTCCTATGGTCGAAGTGCAAATGACGACGCCATGCTACGCCGCGACGACGCTGCTTTTCAGGGATCCCCAATAGCACACCTGAATGACGAATCCGTGCCCAATGATCGGTCCGATTCCGGCCGTCGGTCGCGCTCTCCAACACCTCCACATCAGATGGCTTCATCTACTGGACGTACTTTTGTGGAGCTACGAGGACGAAGGTCGCCCAGCCCCCATCGGGGAAACTGAAGGGGGCGACCTCTGGGGGCAAGGTTGCAGGCCCGCCGCAAGACACTAAAAAGCCCCCAACATTCTCGCTGCAGAACAACGTGAAGCCGATAAACACTGAAGAAATTGTGAGCGCTGACATTGATGTTTTCGTGGATGGGCAGCCGGTGACAGCGTTAGTCGACACTGGTGCCGACTTATCTATAATGAGTCAGGAACTCGTCCTCCGCCTGAAGAAAGTAAAGACGCCATGGACGGGACCTCACATAAGGACGGCAGGCAGCCAATTACTGATGCCTACTGGAAGATGTACTGCTAGAGTTAATACGGGGATTCTTCTTTTGTGGCCGCTTTCATCATCCTTCCTGTATGCTGCAAAGATTTGATTATTGGAATGGACTTCCTAAAAGAATATGGCGCCGTAATTAACATCTCGGACCGCATGGTGACATTTCATCAGAGCTCCGGTTTAGTCCACTGCTTATCGCCGCAACACAACTCATTTCGTCTAACAGAAGACGAGTCTTCCCACCTTGATCGTGTGCCCTTGTTTCGGTAGCATGTGACATACCATTTCATTGCGAAGGAGTTGCCGACCAAATAATCACGTTGTTGTTTACTCACGGCATCTCGGTCGCACGAGCAATCGTGAATGTCACCGACGGGTGCACAAACCTGTTGCTAACAAATTTTAGCACAGAGCGACGGCACCTTCCCAAGGGCACGGCTGTGGCTTATTTTAACACCATTGCGGATGTTCATGGCTGCTGTTCACTACTCGAAGAAGCGCCTACGCAAGACCCAGCTCCTGTACTTGACGTTAGCACTGCTTTGTCGCAGCACGATCGAGAGCGCCTTCTTACGCTATTGGCCAAGTTCAACGACTGCTTTGCGTCAACGTCCAGCATTGGTCAGACGCCTCTAACAAAGCACCGAATAATTACAGAGGATACGGCAAGACCAATTCACCAAAATCCATATCGTGTGGCTCCTAGAGAACGTGAAGCCGTACAACAACACGTGACAAAAATGCTTGAAGATGACGTGATCCAACCATCAACGAGTCCCTAGGCATCTCCTGTAGTTCTGGTCCAGAAAAAATACGGCAGCTTGCGTTTCTGTGTGGACTACCGAAAGCTAAATAACGTGACAAAGAAAGACGTATACCCGCTTCCCCGTATAGATGATTCACTCGACAGGCTTTGACAGGCACGTTACTTCTCTTCAATGGATTTAAAAAGCGGATATTGGCAAATCGAAGTAGACCCGAGAGATCGTGAAAAACTGCTTTCGTGACGCCAGACGGCCTATACAAATTTAAAGTCTTGCCTTCTGACTTGTGTTCTGCCCCTGCTACGTTCCAACGCCTCATGGATACTGTACTTTCGGGTCTGAAGTGGAAAACCTGTTTAGTGTATCTCGACAACATCATCGTGTTCTCCGCAACATTTGAAGAACACTTCGAACGGCTTGAAGCGGTTCTGCAGTCCATACGGTCCGCTGGCCTCACCCTGAAGCCGCAGAAATGCCACTTTGGCTTTGCGGAACTGCAGTTTCTCGGTCACGTCGTCAGCCACGCAGGTGTCCGGCCGAATCCTGAAAAAATTGCAGCCGTCGCACAGTTTCCCGTACCATCCGATAAAAAGGCTGTCAGGCGTTTCCTCGGCCTCTGTGCCTATTACCGGCGGTTTATTGCAGACTTTGCGTGCAATGCGTCGCCGTTAACTCGCCTGACGAGAGACGACGTTGCTTTTGCATGGGGCGACGAAGAGCAAGGTGCATTCAACGACTTGCGGCAACGTCTCCAGATACCTCCAGTGCTTGCTCACTTTGATGAGACCGCTCCTACGTTGCTCCACACTGATGCCTGCAATGTTGGCTTGGGAGCTGTTTTTGTGCAGCGGCAAGACGACACAGAAAGAGTGCTTGCCTATGCAAGTAGAACACTCTCACGTACAGAGGCTAATTACTCTACAACTGAGAAAGAATGCCTCGTCATGGTATGGGCAGTTATGAAATTTCGCCCATATTTGTATGGCCGCCACTTCACAGTTATCAGTGACCACCATTCACTATGTTGGTTGACCAACCTTAAAGATCCTTCTGGACGACTGGCGCGTTGGAGCCTAAGGCTGCAAGAGTTTGACATGACTGTCACGTACAAGTCGGGGAAACGACATACGGATGCTGACTGCTTGTCTCAATTGCCGATAGAGTCACCTGCTCCGCCCGAAGAAGAAGACTCAGCATTTCTTTGTGTTATGGACACATCCGCCATCGCGCAACAACAATGGAACGACCCTGAGTTGCTTGAACTAATCATTTACTTGGAGGGAAGATCTGCGAAACCACCTAGAGTTTTCGCAAGAGGACTGTTGTCATTTTGTTTACGGGCCAAGGTTTTTTACAAAAAAAACTTCTCTCCGACCAGGTCCCCCTATCTGCTTGTCATTCCTGCAGCTCTTCGTACGGAAGTACTTCAAGCTTGCCACAACGAGGTGACTTCTGGTCACTTAGGCTACACGCGAACATTAGCCAGAGTGCAGCAAAGGTACTACTGGCCGAGACTTACCACCACCGTGAAACATCACGTTCGCGCTTGTCTCGACTGCCAGAGGCGCAAGTCACCTCCGACGAAACCAGCCGGCCTCCTACAACCCGTCCAGGTCCCTCGAAGACCATTTGATCAAATCGGAATGGATATTTTGGGCCCACTTCCTACTTCTACTGCAGGCAATCGCTTTGTTATCATTGCAACGGACTATCTCACACGTTACGCTGAAACAAAGGCAATCCATAGCAGCACAGCAGCCGAGGTAGCGCACTTTTTCATTGAGCATGTGGTGTTGCAACACGGCATGCCAACCGTCATAATAACAGACCAAGGAACCGCATTTACGGCTGCACTTTTAGATCACGTCTTGCTACTAAGTGGAACAGCCCATCAAAAGTCAACCGCCTACCATCCACAAACCAATGGCTTAACTGAGCACCTAAACAAAATCATTGAAGACATGCTATTAATGTATGTGCATGTCGAACATAAAAATTGGGACGACATCCTACCGTATATCACCTTTGCATATAACATGGCGAAACAAGAGACGACGCGCATGACTCCGTTCACCCTTGTTCACGGACGAGATGTACGAACAATGCTGGATGCAATGTTTCCACACAACTTTGACGACACTGATACGGATGCCGATGTGTTTACACAACGCGCAGAAGAAGCTCGGCAGCTCACGCGCTTGCGGATCTGCCAGCAGCAAGACTACGACGCAGGCCACTACGATCTTCACCGTAGAATAGTTACCTATGAAGTCGGCGACAGAGTATGGGTTTGGACATCCATACGGAAACGAGGCCTCTCCGAGAAACTGTTAAGGCGATACTTCGGACCATATCGGGTATTGCGGTGACTCAGTGATGTCACCTACGGGGTCGATAATTCCGATAATCCCAACTGTATGCGGCGCCGCAGACACCGTCCTGAACTTGCGCACGTTGTCCGCATGAAGCCGTATGTGAGCGAATAACTATGCTAGCGGCCTTTACTTCCGCAACTGACATTTCTTGTCTATCATCGGGACGATGCTCTCGTAGGGAGGGACAAATGACGCATGTATTCTATGCAGACGACGACGACGATGGGAGCACTAACGGACTCCGCCTAGTGGGTCAGAATGAGATTGGGTGATGACGAAGAAGACGTGTCTCTGCTCTGTTTGTTTTTGAACAGATTGTCCTGCTGTTCGTGAAGAACGTCTCTCTGTGTTCTGTACGCATTGTATCGCGACAATATGCTGCCTGTGCATATAGTGTGTTGAAGGTCACGTGACCTGTTGCAAGTGCCAGTGTAAAGGGCAAGCCAAGAAAGCTGGTGGCTTGATGTACATTGTCTTTCCGCATGCCCACTATTGGAGGTCACTTGATCTGCCAATTTTAAAGGCATGGCACAATTGAATGGTAAAAGAAAAGGCAGCCCGGAATGATCACTTTGGGACAAGCGCACAAACTCCTCACAGCCAGCGCACCTCATCAAGCCAGCATTGTGACCATGAATGCTCGTAGTCATCGAGTGAATTCGCTTCATGTGTGTCTCTGGGCATTCAACAGCATGCTTGTTTAGGTAAGTGAATACTTAATGCAATTTATGCTGACCATAAAACTTTGGACAACTTAATTTGTGTAATAATCTAACACTTTGCTATCACTGTCTGTCATGAGCTAATAAATGAAGCAAGAAAGAAGAAAAAGCAGAAGATAAGAAGAAAACAAGACACGAGGTGTCGGTGGCAGAAATAAAGAAAAAAAAGAGGATAGGAAATAAGAGTGTACGAATAAAAAGAATATAATATGAAAGCAGAAGCACAAAAGTGCACACGCAGCTATGTGGCCAATGGGAGAAGGGACACATAGCCGAAGAGAGCGGCCCAGCTACGCTCTGGGACGAAGGCGCGGGGCTGGAGGCCAAACAGAATGGGTGGATCGCGGAGACGACAGCAACGCAGTGGAAGCAGTTCTTCAGCTGCCACAGCCACGACCCACGAGCTGAGTGGACCTCCCACCGGAAGCTGCAGCTACAGGCTGATGGCACCGCTCCCCGGATTCCCTGTGGCTACGATTCGCAGCTTGTGGAGTTGACCGGGTGATCCAGGCGCCTAGGTCACTCCACCCTCCTGACCCCCTGACCAGGCCAACCATGGACCGAACGGCGGACACAGCGACGTCGAGTCTACGACGCATCGGCAGGCCCAACGACGTGGCATCGGAAGCAGTGACGACGAGGTGACGTGGCCATGTCGATAGACTTTATGTAAATATTTTCAACTTCATAATATGTCGTGTGCGAGGACTTAAGACAATATTTCCAATTGACTAGCTTTGTATATAGTTTGTCGTATGTTAGGGTTTTGCCATTGGGTTGGCAAAGCGTGCTTTCTGGATATATGTATTTTTCTTATGCTCATGCCCCATAAAGGCTTTTCCTAACTCAAACGTTCCTTGCATCGCGTTTACCACCCTGAGACCGTGAAACTGTCAATGGGTCACCTTTTGGGTGAAACTGTGACTTTTTCTAAAGTATCAGGAAAGCGTACAATGCAAGCAGCTGCATTAGGTAGAATCAATGCATGCAGAGACCCGAAAGCATAAACATCCGTTTTCACACTTCTTACCCGAATCAAGACCAAGTCTGCAGCTTCAATTGCCACATCTGTGCCATCTGAGAGGGCAATGCCAACATCAGCCTTAACTAAGGCAGGTGAGTCATTGATGCCATCCCCAACCATGGCAACTTTGAAACCTTTATTCTGCAGGTCTTGGATTTTCTCTGCTTTGTGTGAGGGCAAAACTTGAGCAAACACTTCATCAATGCCAACCTGCAACATACAGGAACACTTTATGTCAGGTACAAGTGTTTCTCGAAAGTTGCTGCTTTTGTGTGCATCAGCAGAACACAATTGAAAAAACGAACATAAAATGATTTTTCACACCTGCTTTTTGAATGCTAATATTAATACATTAATTACTAATTTAAGATTCATTTAAATATATTCAGCTTGAAATATATTGTGAATATTTTAAATGAAATTTCATTCCTAGTATGGTCAACTACCAGCACCCAACAACATCCCCAAAAATTAATTAGAACCTAGGACACATTTATTAGGAGTTGAAAATATAATGCAATGGCAAAGTATATTTGCACTTGTAGAAAGTCAAAATAAGCAATGACACCCATAAGCTGTGGGACTGCAGGGTGCCAGAGATCAGCAACAGTGGCATCGTGGCAACACAGAAAGCAAATGCTTCAGCCATGGCTGGTGGCTGGCTGCTCAGTGCTTCAGTGATATGTATTCCCCACAAACCAGAGTCAAATTAACAAATGCTTAACTATAATGAACCTACTCAGTAATTACCTTAACTTCAAAATGGTACTTAACTGAGCCAGTACGTATACATCAAGTGTAAGGGACTAGCAACACAAAAGGGAGGACAGGAAGCAGACACAGACGAGTGCAGACTATACAACTGCATTTTAATGAAAAAACACTGTAGTCCTGCCCAAAGTGCAAAGCAGTCGGGTTATAGCTAGCTGTGACAATATTCTGTCCAGCGTAGTATCCCTTGTATCAAACATGTAAAGCAATGTGTGAACAATCTGCACATATAGAGAGAATCATGGCTTTTGCCTTTTCTCCATGTGCATCCTGTACTGCACTTCCTTACCCTCAGTTTATTTTGGCATCTGCATTTCTTTAGTGCCACTTTTCTGCTTTTTTTTTTATGTTGGTTCTGGTTTACGATGGCTTCAAGCACCATAGCATGCCCCATGATGAGCACTTCATAACTCATTGGTGCTCCTAATTCTCACATTTAGTCAATGTCATGGTAATGCAGATGGCTGGTGGGTAAATCTTCAGAGGGAAGGTTCCAGCTGTGAAACTGGTTGTAGTGACTCCTTTTCTCTTAATTAATACAGGGTGACCTTTGTAACTCATGCTAACACTTAAAAACATACGAGTGCCACGTAGCTGGACAGAACCAAGGTAACATTGTTTGCCATCACTTGGAGCAAGTCAGACAATTTCTTGTATTCTGTCCAATTACATAATTAGTTATTAATTAGTTACTTATCAAATATTATAATCAGAGCAAAATTGTCAATCAGAAAATTGTAGGCCATGGTGAAAAATTCCTGATCCATCTTTCTGTTGCTCACTATGTGCTACTGTAAAGTAATCACGTGGACCGTCCCGTTTGTTGATGTGCGATGAGATGAGAAAAGACTCGAAGGCAGTAATGGGACGGGTTGCACAGGCGGACATATAATTCACACTATTCTCTTACACATAAACAAGTAATATTCTCTAGCACAGATGATCTTCTAGCGTATGAAGCCTTACGATGTGGCATACTACGGAGTTCAGTTGCCCAATAACGCGCAAAGTCCAGGCGTCGCGGCATACGGCCCCCCACTAGTGGTCGCTCACGTGTGGTTGGAACTTTCGTTGACATGCCCTATGCGTCGGAGGCAGCTTGGGTAGGCCATGGCAGGGACGCTGCGACAGCCGCTTGGTTGGTGGCTCAAGATTCCGACACCAGAATTGCGGGAGCACCAGACTCCCGAGCGCACAGGAACTGCAAGATCTCAGGACCCGGCCAGGCACGGGACATGGGCAGGACCTCAGTTCGGTGGTTCGCGACCCGCCACGAGGCTGCCAAGCAGTACACCCAGGTTGGAGGCAGCTCTTGGGACTCTTTCCACGAACCTTGCTCGGCCCTCGTTCAATCGGCCCTCCTGGCTGCTGCTGCCCGTTCGCTACTGTCTTCCTCTTCCTTTCCTTTCCTACCGTTTGCAGCATTAGATCCGCTAGCCCTAGACCAGCAGTCTGATGGCTTGTGTCCTCGCTTGTTGCATATGAAGCAATGGGGCTTTGCTTGACCGTTTGATGGCTCATTACCTTGTGTTCCACTCTTCACATACACCTTTTCTTCTCGACCTCTAGCCAGGTTTGTCAGACCTTGTACTTCGAGATAGTGATCCGCTGTTTCTGCCAAACTGTCAAGACCTTTGCAACCTCACTCCTTCTGAAAGATGGCAAGCTTCTGGACACATCGTCGCAAGAATTGTTCAGAGACCAACCTGGTTTCTCAAGGCGTCATACGTCTTTTCAGTTTTGGCCAACCCTTGCCAGTGATCAATATATCCAAGCAGCCTGCCTGCAAATTGGCGAGCTGTTTCGCCATTGTCGGGCTTAGCCTCTCGAAACTTGATTCCAATAGCCCTCTTCCGTAAATCAAAACTTCTGGAGCAATGCTGCTTTAAGCTTAGCAAAATCAGTCGCGTCTTCAGCAGACATGCACCCAACGACAGGGGGGGCCCTCCCCCATTAAGCACAAACTCAGGGACAGGGCCAACTTGTCACTAGGTCACCCTTGGTCTCTGGCCACTCGCTCAAACCTTTGAATGTATGCGTCGAGCTCATCCCGAGTTTCATTGAACGCTGGAATTAATTTGTGCGGGCTTCGGAAACCTTGATTATTCGCTTCCCGATCACTTGAGTCGGCTGTGACTACTTGACTTGTCTGTTGCAATTCTTGCATGCGCAGCCGTAGTTCCAACAACTGGCGTTCTCCAGCTTGCCGCTCGAACTCTCATGCATGGTCCGCTTCGCCAGCCTCACGCTCTTGTGAACGGCGTTCTCTTTCTCTGCTATGCTCCTCATCCATCCACTGCTGGAGTGCCTAGCCTGCGAGTCCCAACTCTTTACACTCTTTACAGAGACCTATCAATTTTTTGGCATACATCCTCAACCACCGCATGCGAACAAAGTGATACTCTCAAAGGTGTTACGAGAGTTTAGTCTTGTCGTGGACGCCAGATAATGTAAAGTAATCACTGCACCGCACGTCAACAAATGTGACAGTCCACGTGATTACTTTACAGCTACCTATAAGTCTTTTCCAAGCATTTAAAGAAAGGCACCTTCAAGTCGTCTTTCTTTAATACTTGAAAAAAAAATTATATGTAGCATGTATTGAGCACCCAAGCGGGTAGGAGCATTCTGCGGGAGCTGGGGCTTACTCCGGCGGAAATCAAGTCTCGCTTTTCAATCAAATCAAGTCTCGCGGGAACAGCAGAAACATATCATCATTGCTCCAATTCCCCGCAACGTTCATCCTGAACATAATGTGGATTGGAGACTAACTAGGGCCAAGGCTCTCCTGGTTGAGGCTTGGGAATGGGCTCGGGATTGCTGTTTTATTGATGCTGCCAGGTACCCCGACGGGATGGCGTTCGGAGCGGTGGGCATCGATTACGATGGGAAAATCACAAACTCTATGACAGTTCGAACAAAGTCGGCCAAGGTGATGGAGCAGGTGGCGATAGCCCTGACCCTGCTGGACGACAGAAGGACCACAATCTACAGCGACTTAAAGATGGCTGTCCGAGCGTTCGCCAAGGGCACCATTTCGGAGCAGGTCCTGTAGATTCTGCGGGACAAGGACAAGGACATCAAGCCGCACACGATCATCTGGTTCCCCGCACACATGGGGCAGATTGAGGGCACCCCGCCATACCTCAACGAGTTGGCCCATAGAGCTACGCGAAGAGTCGTCAATCGCATAGCTACCAGCTGGAGCGGCACTGAGGTTATGGACAATCGGAACCCTCCCTCCTCATATAGAAGGCACCTCATATTTGAGGTGCCCTACAACTTTGTAATTGATACGTTTGCGATTCAAGCAACAATTAAATAGTTCACTAATTAAAAGCAATTATTTATGAATACTTCATGATGAAAAAAATACTGGCTGTAAAAATACGACTATGGCTGCTATGCAGCTGGTATGATTTCTCTAGAGCTCTTGGGCTATTTTTTTTTTAAATCTTGGTCCAAGTTAACTGGGACACCCGGTATACATGTATATTGCAACACAGACACCCCAACGACTTAAACCCTGTACACTTCAATACCGCACTCTTTGCCATGTTCCAGTTTCTCAGTCCTCATCTTCCCTTGCATCCACAGATCTTTACTTGCAGCCAACTTACTGATGATTATGATTATTAAGGCTTGGCACTTTGACTATATATATATATATATATATATATATATATATATATATATATATATATATATATATATATATAGCTGTGGCAACCTATGGTTACAACATACGGTGATGCTGCATATCTAGCTCAATTGTCCCTATAACAGCTGTTGCTGTAAAACAGGAATATGTACAGTGGAGATTGCTCACAGCATGAAACAAGTGTTTTCTGCATGTGAAGGAACCAAAAATAATTATTAATAAGGAATTACTACCTGCTGCGCAATGGCTGACGCAGTCTGCTTATTGTCTCCAGTCAGAAGAACAACCTTAAAGCCCATCTCTTTTAGTTCACTCACGGTGGCTTTGGACTCGGGCTTCAGTGTGTCTGACACAGCAAGTATGCCTGCAAGAACACCTGAACAGTAAAATATATCAATCAGTTCATACAATGATATTCCTGAAAGTACAGAATGTGAGAGGTGTTAAAACATTGTCTAATATGTTAAGAAAACTATGATGCATTGCTGGTTGCCCGTTAAAAGTATGCGACAAATGGCAAAGCATAAACTAGATATTACATGTAAAAATCAATACTGTAACCTGCAACGCCTTTGAAGTCTGGCAATACTATAACAAGAAAATGAAAACTGTGTTGCGATATTAATGAAACAAGGCAATCTTAGTTACTGAATGCTAAACAGGAGGCCATTACAAGCTTGTAAAGCACATGAAACAGAGCTCCATGAAAAGATCTTACCTGTCCCTACCTAGAAGATGCACAACGACTGAAAAAGGCTAAATATTCTAGTGAAATGGTAAAGATTCCGAACATTGTAAAGGCAATTTACATCCAGCTTGCTTGTGGTGGCATGGCATCTCATAAAATAGTGCAGTTAGTCCTTCATTTTTTTTCATGTATATTTGTGACTTGCCTTTGCTTGTGGTGGCATGGCATCTCATAAAATAGTGCAGTTAGTCCTTCATTTTTTTTCATGTATATTTGTGACTTGCCTGATCATATCATAAGAAGCCAACAAACAAGACACCAAGGACAGCATAGGGGAAATTATGTGCACTTATTAATTGAATTAAAGACATTATAGAGGATAAAAAAATTTACTGCCCTTCCTTATTGTAATGCCTTAGCTTTGCACTCCCTCACGGCGAGGTCAGCACGTCGACAACAAGCCCTTTCTCGAGTGAGTTCCTGGCGGCGTTCGTCAAACGCCACCTGTTCTTCGGCCGAACGCACGGCGCATGGCCTGCTCCCACTGACGTTCCTTCAACCCAGCCTGCTCTTTGGCAGAACGAACCAAAATCGGCCTCCCCATCTGAGTGTCGGGCCTGAACCGACAACAAACAGTGGGCGCGAGGCGAACGAACACACAATCACCTCCCTCTTCAGCGACTAACCACTCACTGGGCCTGCTTTTACACAACCACGAGAAAGCTTCAGTGCACATTCAAAAAATTTGCCAACATTCACCCGAAATTCAGCATGCATCTGCCATCTGTAACTGATGATAATGCTCTGCGCTCATTCAGAGCTGCACACTGAATGAGTGCGGACACATTCTTGCCACACTCCCCGATTCTGCCAACTTTGCGTATGTACAGCCGTTTCTTGAGCTGACATGCAATGACAGGTTCAAAGGACAAGTGCGATTCGTGCTCGCAGCCGTTCTTCGGTCAACAACAATTTCCCTGATGCTGTGGGCCTTGTGGTCGCCGGTTCCACTGCAAGTGCTTAAACATTGTTGACGAAGAGCACGAGCTATACATGTCCACGGGATCGAGCACGTACAAGTGCTCCCAGTGTACTAGATGCAACAGTGTGACAGTATAGGGCTCCCAATGCCACCTATAAGTGCCTCATGGGACCAATACGCCACTGCCTGTCATCGAGCCTGTGGCCAACTTCGTGTCGTCGTACAGGCCCTGTGCGACAAAAGCGTGTCACTTACAAGTGTGGTTCTTCATCTGAAAAAGGACAATGACAGCCTCCGCTTGCACTTGGTTCGGAACACAGAGCTATTGCGCAAATGTATGCAGAGCAGGAATGTGACAGAAATGAGTGGCATCCTTTGGCGCCTTCATCGACGTCCCTTTGGTCACAGGCCACAAGTCTACCTGTCCTATCCAGCAACTTCGCATCAGTACGTGAACAACAGCCCAGTGTCGAATTGGCACCCGCTCCAGTGGGTGGGTCATTGCGAAAAGCAAATGTGTGTCTAGGCCGACAACCTATTCAGTTCCGTCCCAAGACGAGGACGAAGCCGTCACTAGGGGCAAGTACTTCCAGCAAGCTCAAACTATTAATTAGTAGCGAGGAGCTGTGGGAGACTGCCCTGCGCAGTTCCGATCCCACCGATGGTATAAATAATAAAATTTTAAAGCATACGTCCACATATACAGCCCCCATTCTATGACGTATTTTTGAGCAATCCTTATCCACAGGGGAACTACCATGTGACTGGAAAATCGGGAAAATCATTCCCATCTTTAAGTCGGGCGATAAAAGTAGGATAAGTAATTACCGACCCATATCATTAACAAGCATTCCATGTAAATTACTGGAGCATGTGATAGCATCTAATATTGTGCAGCACTTAGAAGCTAACAATTTCTTCTATCCGAAGCAGCACGGTTTTAGGAAAGAACTCTTCTGTGAGACTCAACTAATTGAATTCACTAACGAGCTATTCACATACATAGACAATGGTTTCCAGATTGATAGTATCTTTATTGACTTTGCCAAAGCCTTTGATCGCGTTCCCCACTCTAGATTAATAGCCAAATTATCATCATTACATTTAGACAGCCTTACAATATCGTGGATAAGGAACTTCCTCACATCCCGCAAACAGTTTACGTTCACTGACAATCATTCTTCTTCCTTGGCCGATGTGTCATCTGGTGTACCTCAAGGTAGCGTACTGGGTCCGCTATTGTTTCTCATCTACATAAAAGATTTGCCATCGAACATAACATCACCAATCAGATTATTTGCTGACGATTGCGTAGTTTATCGCCAAATTAAGACACCCGACGATCACATAGCTCTTCAAAAAGATCTAGATAAGATTACAAGCTGGTGCAAGCTATGGCAAATGTCACTAAATACTGAAAAATGCAAATTAATGACTGTCAGCCGAAAGAAAACTAACTCTCTTTACACTTACTCGCTTAACAATAGTGCTGTCACTGTCACCCCCTCGTACAAATATCTCGGTATTCATATTACAACAAACTTATCATGGAAGACGCATATAAAACATGTTACAGCAAAAGCATCTAGCACACTTGGTTACCTAAAACGAAACCTACGTGAAGCCCCTTCAGCCACTCGTGCAATAGCGTACAGAACCTTTGTTCGTCCGCAGCTTGAATTCGCTTCCGCCATCTGGTCGCCACATCAGGAATATTTAATAAATTCTCTCGAATCTGTTCAAAACCGTGCCGCGCGTTTCATCGCGAAAGATTACAGTAGGCATTCTAGCGTGACTGCTATAAAGAAATCACTATCACTCCCATCTCTTGAATCTAGAAGGACGATAGCTCTGCTTTGCTTACTGCACAAAATCACTCACAGTCAACACGCAACTACATTACCCCTTTCCCGCCCATTTCGCACATCTCGCCGCTTATATAACGCACACAGTTTCACACGTGTTTTCGGCCACACAAATGCATTTAACAAATCTGCATTACCTCTGGCAATAGCAGCTTGGAACGATCTTCCAAGCCACATTGTTGAAATTAATAATCTGGACACGTTTAGAGAAACATTAAAAAAATTGATTCCGTAGTTATGCGCACATGTTTCATTTGTACCATGTCACTTGACTGTCATTCTGTGGACAGCATGTCACTTGACATGCACTTGCAGTTCTTTGCAGGAATTTGATGAGCCATGCGCGCTTCTGATCGTCCAGAGTGTTTTTGTTCTTCGTTTGCTTGATGTAGTTCGGCGTATTTCGATTCAACTTTTTTTTCAATTGTTTGATTTGTTGTTAGCTATGTTTTTTGCTCCTGTTTTCGACATGTTGTTTCTCTTACCCCCCTCACGCAATACTCCAGTTGGAGCCTGTGAGGTATGTGTATAAATAAATAAAAAAAATAAATAAATACAGGAGGTGGGCTGAGGTGGGCTGAGGAGGTAGCGGAGGTCTACCACAAGTAGTAGACGGGCGCTTGCTGGGACTTAAGTACTTAGACCTCCCTCTCTTCCCCCCAGCCCCTCCCCTCTCTTAAAAGGGGAATAAAGTTCATTCATTCATTCATCCAACACGCTGGTTTCAGCACCAGGAAGGCGTTCGCTTTTTGTGTCACGCTTGGCCTATTCAACAACTTGCAAGAAAATCTGTACTACACTGGAAAAAGTTGTTGATAGCAACAATGTTGACTGCCAAAAGCTCAAGGCGAAGCACGAGAGTTACGCTTCTTTCTGTGTCACAGTTAACGAGAACGTCTTCGAAAAAAACAAACTCAGTAGACATTTGGCCAGAGGGTTGCCTTTTCAGGCCTTTCTACGGCAGGCATGATGCATCCAGAGATGCCAGCAACCAAATAACGTAATTTCTTTTCAAACCTCGTTAATGAAGTGCTCCGTTTTTTAGCAAAACATTTGTGGTCTGCACATGAAATCCTCCTATTTCTGCAAGAACGTGCTAGCCTGTTTATACCATGTTACATGCTTAACTGAAACTTGGCTTTGCAATTACTTACTGTCCAAGAATTACTTTCTGCTGGAATACACAGTTCATAGATGTGACCACGTGTATGATGCACACGTTAAATACAGTGGTGGTGTGCTAATTGCCGTCTGGAACAATCTTAGCGTTATAAGGCGTGCAGACTTTGAGATTGTACCAGAGACTATGTGGGTTGAAATTCCTGTTAAAAGCGGCAAGCATTTGTTGCTCTGCGCAGCCTACTTCCTTCCTAACATAAATAACGTGCAGTTTTCTGAGCATATGAATAACTCAGTTGAAGTTGTTGACGTTGCAAAATATAATGTCCTGGTAGCTGGTGATTTCAATGTTCCATCTATCGTTTAGGATTCTTCTCGTATGACATCCATGCCTTCATCATCCCCTCGCTGTGATGTGTCTGTTCTTCTTTATCAAATTTCTTGGATTAACGCAGTTTAACACGGTTCCAAATTCCGCTGGCAATGTTTTAGATCTGATTTTGGCTAATTTCTGCATTGCTGATTTTTCTGTTGCTGTTAGCAGTTTGGTTCCTGTTGACCATTGGCATGTGCCACTCGAATTCGCAATTTTTCTAGAGGCAATTCACGTGTTGAGGGAGCCTGTTTGCTCATTTGTTTTTCCAAGCGGTGACTATCTAGGTCTTTACCACTACTTGAATGATGCCGACTGGTTTGAATTGTACCATGCCATGCCACAGATGTCAACAAAGCAGTTAGCATCCTTACTGATGATGTGAAATGTGCTTTGGGAGCCTCCATTCCCTGCAAAGAGTTTCGTCCTACTCGCCATCCTACGTGGTTTTCTAAGGAATTACGTGGTCTATCTGTAAAAAGCTAAGGTGCCATAGGAAGTTCAAGAAAACAGAATCATCGGAGCAGTACGAAAAATTTAGTGTCTTGCAAAGCCAGGTGAAATGCGCAATGTGCAGAGATAGTGATGCATGCGTTAAGTTTGCCAAAGAGCACATAAAATGCGACCCAAAACGTTTCTGGTCCTATGTAAATGATTACAGTTCTGAGTGGCCTGAGATTAATGTCATAAATCATCCATCTTGTGGCATTCTTAGAAACTGCGATAATATCACCAATGCATTTGCTGAACATTTTCCCTCAGTTTTCCTAAATACAGCTCATGCTCCTAGCTCTGGTGACTGTCAGGATAGCTTCAGTGACCACTTCAACATTTCAAGTTTTACAGAACATGATATTGCGGCAGCCAAAAGTAAGTTGAAACCAAAGGATTCTCTTGCTTACAACCGCATACCAAGTTTTGTTATCAAAGGCTGTTCTTCTATTTTTGTTCCTCTCCTTATGCACATCTTTATTCTTGCTTTCCGTACAAGTGTCTTTTCTTCTTGTCGGAAGAATGCAATAGTTGTGCCGGTTCATAAAAGTGGCAGCATGAGCAACATAAAAAATTATCGCCCGATGTCACTCTTGTCAATTTGCAAAAGTGTTTGAAATAGCTATGTTTACACATCTGTTGTTTTTCTTTAAGCATAAGATTAGTGTATACCAACATGGCTTTGTTCATGGTAGGTCTGTGGATACAAACCTTGTTTCTTTTCTTGATGCTGCAGGACCCACTGTTGTTAACCGAAGGCAGTTAGACACCGTATAGTTCAACTTGTCAAAAGCATTTGATGTTGTTTCTCATGATCTTCTTATCCATAAACTCTTGAGTTGGCGTTAGTACTAGCTTATGCACGCTTATTAAAGACTACCTGTCAACTCGGTTAAATTATGTTCACGTTGGTGCTAAGCACTCTTTACCTTATGAATCAACTTCCGGTGTTCCGCAAGGGTCGATCTTAGGCCCATTATTTTTCAATATCTTTGTTAATAAACTTGAAGAATGTTTTCATTATTCGCGTCTCCTTTTATACGCTGATTATATTAAGCTTTATCGTGCAATAGAATCAGAGCAGGACTGTGAATTATTACAAGAAGATGTTAATTTTGTTGCAGAGTGGTGTGCTTCCAATTTATTGCGCATTAATCCAACTAAGACACTTGTTGTTTCCTTTAATCGTAAAATCTGCCCTTTACTACGTGAATACTCACTTGACAACATTCCTTTGAAAGAGCAAGTTGTATGAGCAACTTAGGTATATCGGTTGACTCCTGGCTAACTTTCGAAGAACACGTTTCAAGCATCGTTAATGTATCCTACAGAAAGTTAGGCCTCATATCATAGATGACTAAAAAGTTTACAAATGTGAACTGCGTTATTCTCTTGTATTCTTCTTTTGCCCTCTCGAAGTTAGAGTTTAGTTCTGTTGTATGGAACTGTATTAATTTAACCAATGTTGCAAAAATTGAATGTGTTCAGCAATGTTTCCATTTGTATCCTGTACGGTCGATTTCACGGATGCTGTGTATTTTATGCCTATGAGCGTGTACTGCGCATGTTTAATATTAGACCCCTAGAAATAAGCTGGAAATACTGTGATTACTTATTTTTGTATAAGCTAATTCACAACCACTTCTCCTGTCCGTGGTTACGGTCAGCTGTAACCTCCTGCGTGCCTCGCCCTAACCTGCGTAATCCTACCATTTTCTACGTGAATTCCTCTTGCACCTCTAACGCTATAACACGCCTTGTAGCACAACAAAATAACTTGCGTGATGATCTTGATATATTCAGTTCTACTATTTGCTTATTATCTTACTTCTGTCTCTGAATAATTCAATTTTTTGTTGCACTTTGAACCACTGTTGTTTGAGATATACTGTTTTGTTTTTCGTTTTTATGTTCTTTGTGTAACACAAGTGCACCAATATTAAGGCGTAAAGCTGTTCTTGGGCACCATTAAGAAAATAAATAAATAAATAAATAAATAAATAACTACATAAATAAATAAAATATTAGGAAATGTATTTGAGAGTCTTTATGACACATTTCGATACTCTATTGGCATTTTTCATGAGTATCAACTGCTTTCTTCAAGTTCCATTCAAATATTGTCAGTGGAGCTTCATAAAGCTGATAATGTACAATCTACAGTGCTCTAAACATCAACCTTGCTAAATCAGCTTGGTAATTTAAAAATTGCAGCAATTACCAAAATGCTGATAATGAGTCGAGAACAAGCTCACAAGCCTATTAATGCCAAAGAGTGTACACCGGGAAAGGTTAAAACCCATAGTTTTTTTTTTTTTTTCTTTCACTCTGTATTCAAGAGGTCTTTAGTAAAAGGGTGAATCGGAAAGTATTTGCCCCTATTTTTATTGGCCAACCTAAGGTACATACAGGTAATTACAAATATATGTACTATTCTATGTACCTTACACCATTTTTCCACATAGTCCCCACACCGGTTCAGACATTCGTCCCGTCGCAGCACTAAATTTGAAATGCCCCTGCGCCACGTTGTCATCAGTCAGTGATGCACACGGGCTCCCTGAACGCTCATTATCATGCAAGTCTTCGCGGCCTTTTGCAAACTCACAACCCCCCCCCCCTCCTGCTTTTCAAAGTTAGACACCTTTCTCCATATGTGGGCTGCATTTCACTGCGGATTTCGATGGGCATTACTCCTTTACTCCATAGAAAAGGGATCACACTTCGTTGCTCATGCACCGTGGACGTGTGAAGCACAGCCGCCACCTTCAATAACTGAGCTACTCGCAGATAAGGCCAGGATGGTCCAAGAAGGGTCTACCGCTGGGAATGGATAAGTTGACTTCACATTTACAGCCATAATGTGGCTAAAGAAAAATAGGTGCAAAGACGTTCTCATTCGCCCTCATACTTTTAACCAAGACTTAATGACCATTTTGTCACAACCTTCTTATAGTAATCATGTCAATCCCGCAAAACATATTTAGTTTTGTATGATGTATGATGATAAACATTTGACCATTACCATAAGACTATAAGCACATGTGCAAGATGCACAATTCTAATAATTACATATTTCCCACCTTCAATAAAAAAAGTAATGCCTGAATGGCAAACGGGTGCCTCATGATGAGTAGAAACTTATACTAGGCATACAGCTTACTATAACACTTGCCGTACAATGAAACCCATGTGGCATAAATACAATTTCTGTTAATGTGTAACAACAAAATGATAGATAGTTTTACCATTTATGGCACACAATATAACTGTCTGCCCCAGCATTTCTCTATTGGCCATCAAGCTGTCAACAGAAGAAAACACTTCAACAGAGTTCTTCTGCATCCATTCTCGGTTGCCCACAAGGACGTCATATGTATTGTCCCATTTTTCTGCAAACCACAAAAATTATATATATATGCCAGGGCAGAATACACACACCTAAAATGTTGTAACTAGCCATTTGTGTTATTGACTAAAATTAAATAATTACATCTATCAATAAATAATGTGGGCTCAGTTACCAATACTACCCACTTTGAGTAGCAAACCTCAACAGAGTGCAACGATTTCAACAAAAACGGTTAATCAGAACTAAAACACCACAAAAAGAGTACACAGAAGTCCACTTCTTCGACGCAATTAATTATAACACAAGATTAACACAATTTGACATAATGATAGCCAAGCAGTCAAACAGATATGCGTATTGATTTGATTAATCCTAGGCCAAAATGAATCTCTTTACATACTGTAATAAGCAAAAGTCAAGAGATCATGAGAATGATAAAGCCTATAGCATACTAAAGGGTCCCATTACTTTTGTTTTTTAATGCTGTTACAATAAACAGTATTTAATTTTCAATGATCTAAATTTCAGTTTAAAATTTTGCATAGATCGTGGTTTACAAAATGCTAACTGTTCCTAAATTAGGTCATTGTGTGTGAGAATGACAGCAAAAATTGGAGAGGTCTTGCTTAACAGAATCTACAGAATTGGGCATGCACTTGGCAGCTGAATCAGAAATATTAACCTTAAGGCTGCCAGAAACGCTAGTGCAACAGTATAAGCAGCAACAGTTGAAAACAAACTTACACAGTTGCTACCATGCCACAAGTCTCTGAGGCCATTAGAAGGGAGGAGGGCAGGGCAGAACAGAGCACAACTTATTTTACTGTTTTCAATTATCACTGACTCCAGCTCATGTACAAGTAATAGCACATACATACTTCAGTTACATGGAAGTGCTAATAACAGTTAAGCTTATTTATGGCCTACTGCAACTACTCAAGTTTACATGAACTAATGTTATTGCATTAATCATGGCAACTTCACATATAGATGCAATTAGCTTTTCTTTGTAACTGTGCATGACTTAAGGTAGGCCATAACTGATGTTCAGCTTAACTGTGACTAGCAGGCCCATACACCAGGGTTGTTCGCAGTTCAGACAATTAACTCTCAGATGTCTTTAACTGCACTTTCAACTCCGTCATCCTCCTTATTCATAAGTAAGCTTTGATTTCCTCTGCAATGAAAAAACAATGCCTAAAGTTTTTAGCAATGAGATGAAGAAAAGCTATCACTGAAATTAAAATCTGCGTATGCACTTGTCTGAAAAAAAAAATTGACGCACCTTGCTCACTTCCTTCTTGATTCACTTCTCCAATGTACTGAATTTCTACACAGTAAGAATCCCGTTCATCTGCATACTTTGGTGCATTCTTTAAAATGCTGGCCACATTTCCAACTTTGCAAGACAGACCAAAGCCTGAGATTGCCTCAAAGCCTTCACAGCTTCCAAGAATCTCTGTCTGCAATAACTGTTACACACCAGGAAAAGAGAGCAATATGGAAAGTTAAATCAAGCATGTAAAGCAGCATCTAAGGTACTGAAATTAGATTTCAACATGGCACAATGGGGTAATATAATGCTGGTTGTAGTAATATATGTACACTGTAAAAAAGTTTGCACCCTTTGGGGCTTAGCTTGTCCTCAAACCATAACCATCATCTATCTTGCATGCCTTTTCTTTCTTTAACCCTGGACACGACACCCAGTACTACCAGGTCACAAACAGCATGTACGTTATCAGGATGACAGAGCATTCTCGAAAGTCCTTTCTTGAAAACGCTGTGTTTGCAGAGTTTTTAAGAAAGGAAACTCAAGCAAGACAAATGATTATTGTTTGGAGACAAAGTATGCCTCAAAGGCTGTAAACTTTTTTTAGGGTGGAGCTGTTAGAGCCTCGCTGGGTTTCTCTTGATGTCCGCAGCTTTGCCAAGCCAGGGGGAGAGAGCTGAGAGAGAGTGAAAGCAGAGTATAAAAATAGCATCGCGTAGCATAGCGACGCAGCGAGGGTGGGTGGAGCCTAGCAGGGGAGACGGAGAGGCACGGCGCTCACGCATTCGTCGTCGCCTTCGTCCACAGCTGGCTTGGCAGTGTCCCTTGGCGGTACCGCGCGACAACGAATGCGCAAACGTCAAGCTGGGGGAGAGAGATCTAAGAGAGAGTGAAAGCAGAGTATAAAAATAGCATCGTGCAACATAGCGACGCGGCGAGGGTAGGTGGAGCCTAGCGGGGGCAAAGGAGCAGTGTGGCGGGGACGCAGGTGGTCTGACGTCACTGCTCTCCAATAAAAACCCACGCGCTCGCATCAGCGGTCCTCTTTCTCGCAGTGGAAAAAAAATTATGCGTGGCTCTGCTATCGCAAACACCAGAGACCAGCGGAGCTGGGGGAAGCCCAGCTCCGCTGCGGTTTGGCATTACTTTACTGGCTTTCCCCCAGCTCCGCTGGTCTCTGGCCTTTGCGATAGCAGAGCCATGCATAATTTTTTAGCGTGTAATTTCAATTCCCCGGGAAAGAATTCACAGAACTTCATGCAGTTAACATTTGAAAATCACAATATAGGTCATTACTAAGCATGCCCATCACTAATGACGATTTATGAGAAATTGGATGTTTTCTTTTAAATTGACACGTACATTCCAAGCAACTAACATAATTCTATGGGCTAGTCGGTAGGATACTGCACATACATACAGAACCAGCAGACACTGACAATAGAGGGAATGAGATGGGGCATGTATGTGCCATCTCATACTATACGTAGTTCTCATTATTTATATGAAAACATGAATGTTACTTATATCAGGTAATTAAATTTTAGTCAGCTATGTGCCTGGCAGAAGGGCAGGGTAGAAATGGAGAGATTTTGATTGACAAGCTCCCTTCCTAGTCCATTTCCTACCTCTCCCCCCACCCTTACTCATGTACTTGTTACTTACAAGGTACCTCTTCTCATGCATAATGTATTTAGTTGAAATAAAGGTGTTAAATCAGGGCCAACACTTTAAAAAATGTAACAGACACACAGCAGATTTCTTGAGGCCATATTGAAGTCCACAGTGTAACAGCATATAACTCTTTTAAATTCAGTATCTTAGTATCTTTCAGATTTCAGTGTATTTAGAAATCTACACATGCAGAAATCTTTACACAGGTAAACAGTTTTACTGTATCACCAGTGGCGTCAATAAGGTAAACAGCACTAAGGGCAGTGGCCAACCTTGAAGAATAAAACTTGAAAAGAGAGGAAAATGAAGATAAGCCAGAAACAGCAGGCAACTGGGCGAAGAAGACGACAGTCTCAGTGGAACGTGGGGTATTTTAAAGGAGCTTCCATAAGAAAACTAAAGCACAAATCTCTATCAGCCAATGCAGTCGGCCCCAGTGGAGAAGTATTTCTACACCAACTACAACAAGTGCTAAGTAGGTGTATCTGGAAAACATTTTGTTTTAACACCACATTTTCAAGCACACTAAGTCATTAAGCTCTGCTAAGGGCACCCTCCCACAAATTTCACATTTTTGTTTTCTGTAGTCAGTGCATAGTGCCACTGTTCCGCTTAGTGAAAGTCGCCCTGGTGCTTTCCTGCTTCTCTGACAAATAATTATTTGTCATTCCCCCCCCTTCACTGCCGAGCTGCACACGGGTCAATCCTACCCCCCTAGTGATGCCACTGTGTATCACATCAACTAAGGCTCTACCAGGTGTACTGGTGCTAGATTTTCTATGTGCCCCACAAGTGTTTTCCTTGTCCTCTGTAGCTTATGGCAACAACAATATAACATCATTGGTTGCTTTAAAGATGATGTTGCTGCAATATCCCAGCTCCATTGTGGCATTTCAGAACCATTCTAGTATACCAAGCATTCTGGAACCTCGTGCCACATAATACACCGTTGTGCCAAATAAGAAAATGTGCCACCTAAAGTGACAAATAATGTCTCTCACCTGCTTAGCATAATCCGTGATGGCTTTAGCAATTGGGTGCTCACTACTTGCCTCAGCAGTCCCCACAATGGCCATCAGGGCATTTAGTGTTAGGGCCTTAACATGTGTCACGAGACCAGCATACACCAAAACAGGTGTCCCCTTTGTAATTGTGCCAGTTTTGTCAAATGCAAAGCACTTCACCTGTGAAGAATACTCAAGCATGAGCTTAACAATGGCAAACAATTTTAGCAGATGCATTTTGTCATATGCACAACACACACCCTCCTGCTACATGTGATCAATCTGCTTGTTAGCAGCCCTTAACAATAACCAGCCTGAACATGCCAATTTAAATTTGTAACTATTATAAGTCATGCAGTGATATAAAAAGCCAGCCTAAGAATAAACACAGACAGCTTTGTTTTGTTAAATGTTTGGTTCTGAAAGTTTAATAAAATTTCATAAAGTGAGAAACTGCAAAACTGTTAAGAGTGCATTTTAGCACCAGCAGACAAAGGAGAAAAGGAAGACGCTAGCAACACATTGCAGTGTATTGCAATGTCAGTTTGAGCTGGTTGTGTGACTTACATGCGTCAATTAAAAAAACACATTAATTTAGTAAAAAACTAACTTTTAATTGGCTTATAGTATGTATTAACATTTTCAACTCAAAGCCCATTTGTAATAACTGCAGCACTGACAAACCAGGCAAGTCAGCAAAAGAACTACAATCTTGCACATGAAAGTTCATAATAGCTCTGCGTCTTTCTTTCTTTTTTCTTTCTTTATCGATACTGTCAGCCTTTTCTTTAGGGCCATTACATGAGTGGAGAAAAAAATAAATAAAACAAGCAATGTCAACACATGTGATTCAGGCAGGGCATACAATACATCTGAATACAATGTACAAAAAAGAAATTGCAGTGCATATAAATAAAGCAAGCAGAATAACCAATCGATACCCCTTGAGGCATGTAAAATTAGAACAACATACACAGATAATAACAAAATCATAAAATCAGATTATTTACAAAGTCAGATGATTAACGCATCGCACTCTCTGAATAAATAACGGCATGCAAATTACAGAGAAAATTATTAAAAGAGGTAGACTGAACTACGAAATCAGGAAGCACATTCACCTCTTTTATTGCTCTGGGAAAGAAGCTATATTTAAATGTGTCATTACGGGTTACAGGAGGGTAAATATGCATGCTGTGGCAATGTCTAGAAGATACATTAGTAGAAATTTCAAAATAGTCCGTCCTATTAATTTTTATTTCATTATGGATAATAAGGAACAGGAACTTCAGCCTATCATACTTAGTCCTTAATTGTAAATTGGAAAGATTGGCAGGCTGACATAGTTTTGAAGGGAAGTGAAGTCGACCATATTTGTTGAAGATGAATCAAGAAGCTAACCTCTGAATCCTTTCCAGTTTCTTACGATTTTTCTCTGTGTAAGGATGCCATACAATTTTCGCGTACTCAATTATTGGTCTGACCAGTGTTCTATAGGCCAAGTTTTTAACTTCAGAGGTTGCTCTATGTATATTTAGCCTTGGGCTCCAAAGCGCATTATTTGCCTTCTTACTTACTTCCTCTACATGTCTATTCCAGCTTAAGTCACTTCTAAATAATAATCCCAAATATTTGTGCTCCTCTACCTTTTTAAGCTTGTTGTCATGTATAGTATAAGGAAATTGCAGGATCTTCTTTTTTCTTGTAATAGACATGCTTACTGATTTAGTTGGATTTATAACCATTTGCCAGTCAGAACACCATTTCATAATGTTTTCAAGGCTGCATTGCAATTTAATTTGGTCCCAGGAAGATTCTATATTATTATAAACAACACCGTCATCAGCGAATAGTCTTATTGGAACAGAAATGTGGTGTGGCAGGTCATTATTGAAAATAACAAATGGAAGAGGTCTTAGGACACTTCCATGAGGTACTCCAGATAACACCGGTAGAAGGCTGGACCTATGCACGTTTATTTGAACATACTTACTGCTGATGGCACTGTAAGTACGAGGTAAACCACTTTGTGAGGTTAGGATTCTTAAACACAGTATTAATTTTGAACAAAAGTTTGGAGTGGGAAACTTTATCGAATGCTTTGGCAAAATCCAAATAAATGAGGTCCATCTGTCCACGGGAATTTATCGTTTGTGAAGTGTCATGAACCAATTCAACCTAATTGAGTGATCGTAGATAGTCCTTTAAGGAATCCATGCTGCACAGGGGATAACAAGTTATACATTTCAAGGTATTGTGACAAGTGTTTGGATATGATGTGTTCCAGGAGTTGAGCATGTACTTGTGAGGGAAATTGGTTGGTAATTGCTAATGTCTGAAGTGTTCCTGGTTTTATGAACTGGTACTATTCTCACTAGTTTCCATGCGGTAGGGAAAGAACAATTCAATACTGAGGAATTAAATATTTTTGTAAGGAACTTAGAAAACCATTCAGCATACCTCACTAAGAATTCATTAGGAATATCATCTGGTCCAGGGATCTTTTTAGTAATTATATTGAGCAATAAGTTTAAAACACCTTCCTCAGTTATCTCAGTATTCGAAATGGGAGGGAGGGCAGATAATTCTCATACGCTAGGCACTGCATCATCATCCTTTGTATAAACCGACGAAAAGAAAATATTAAATTGATCAGCCCTTTCAGCATCATTAATTTTGGGATGAGAACAGCACTGCTTATTCGGCGGATTGACATATTGCCAAAACTTAGCCGGTGCTTCTGAGAGGAATTTCTTCAATGTTACATTGTAAAATTGGTCTTTTGCCTCCTTAATTAGCCGCTTCAATTCTTGCCTCATTTTTAGAATTGAAGTTTCGTCATCTGTATACCTATTTTGAGAACATGCTTTCCGTTTTCTTTTAATTTTCCATTTTGCCTGGATGATTTTTCGGTTCATCCAAGGATTTGTCTTTCCGCATTTTTTATTCTTCTTGGGAAGAAATTTATCCATGTAATGAGTTACTACACTGTAGAAGAAATTCCATAAATCATCAGTGCTCACATCCAATTGATACAAGTAGATAAATTCATCAAAGGAGCTTTTGAGATAGTCTACGACACTCGCATCATCCGCAGATTGAAAATTCCAAACTCTTTTCTTTGGCTTACCCAGTGAGGGGGATGGAGACATACTGAAAGTAGCTATTGAAATCTTGTGGCCTGATATTCCGTCCTCTACATGGCAGTCCGTCAAAAGCCCTACCAACCCATGCAACACTAAAATAAGATCCAAAATAGATGAAGTTGTATCACATAGTCTGGTGTGTTCTCCTACAATTTGCTCTAAATCATAAGAGAACGCCAAGTCCAAAAGCTGTTTGCAACTAGCCACATCTACCTCCCCGGGTGAGGATGAGCTCCAACTAATTCCTGGTAAGTTAAGGTCGCCAAGGAGAATGATATTGTCTCCTTCTCAAAAATTTCTTTCCGTAAATTCCCTTAGGCTGTTCATTCCATCAGGTGAAGTATTTGGGGCCATATATACACCTCCAATGTAAACTGTTCGATCAGCAAGCTTAGTTTTAGTCCATACAGCTTCGATACTATCCGATTGTTAGAGGGTAGTACACAATATGCTTTGCTTAACCAATATGGCTACTCCTCCACCTCTTCCTCCTCGATCCCTTCTAGATGCTTTGTAACCAATTGGCACAACTTCGGCGTCACAATAACGTCAGGTTCATGTTCCAAGACCACAACTTCCGATGCATCGGTTTTGTTTATTATGCTCCACGCATTTATGTTTATAATTTTAAAACCATCCTGTTTACCTTGTTGATGTCAGTTGCCAGTTTCAATTACCCTCGAAATTTGGTACCTCACCTTTTTATCCTCATCCCACCCATACAATATATTATTCATTTTCAGTTTATCAAAGACAAGTTTGGCCCTACGACCTTCTTTTCTTTCCTCGGCACACGAGTCCCACAGTTTCTTCCTAACTTCCACTACATGTTTGGAGTAATCTTCCATAATGCTTATCTCTGTATCTTTAAACTTCGTACAATTGCTCAAAATCTTTGCTTTCTTCCTGAAGTCCGCTAGCTGAAAGATAATTGGGCGGTTTCTACCAGGTGTTTTCTTTCCGAGCCTGTGAATTCTTTCAATGGAGCTTACTTGCACTTTCAGGATTTCTCTAAAAAATTCTTCATTGACTTTCTTCATCAGTGCTACATTGTTCTCCTGCGCACCTTCTTGCATGCCTCTAATTATTAAATTATTTCTTCTAGAATGGTTGTCGAAATCATCAACCTGTCTAACAAGGCTCTTCGTGCTTTCATCCCACCTGTCAACAAGCGCTTCAACGTTTGTAAGCCTGAGCTGAGTGTCATCAAAGCTTTGTAGCTTCTGTTAAATTGCGAGAAGTCGATTTTACATTTCAAGCATTCTCGTTTCAGAGCTAGCCTGATTTGTCTGAACCTCAGTGAGTTTCGACAGGATCTCCTTCTGGTTCTGGATGACATTTGCAATCATTGCTTCCCTTACCAGTCCAGGATTTTCTTCTACATCGCCTGACAACTTAAGCAGCAAACCCACTAATGATATACACTCTGAAAAGTAGCATAACACAGAGTTATGCTACTTCAGAGCTTGTGGTGTCTTCAGGAAAGGCATCATAAAGAAGGAAGAGATATTTTCAACCAGAAAACAAAATCCAGTAAGTGCAACAACCAAGCACCCATGTGTACATCCTACAGAATGAAGGCTCATTTAAAAAAACGAAATAGGAAAGTATAGTTAATCAAAAGAGTACAATTAATATATTTGACCACTTGGCTTAATCCGCCTTTTGCGATGCTGAACTGCGCATGCGCAGCACCCTAGCGGCTGACAACCGAAGCAATTTGGCAGGCGCACGGCCAGACTCGACTCTCTCCTCCGAGTGAATGGAGTAGTACGGCCATGGCATGCGCTGCACTTGTCAGTGTCTTGCCGTTCTACACGGTTTACCTCGACGTATATCGCAATGACACTTGCCCGTCTGGCGGGCAGACCTCCACTCTAGCACATATGCTCCGGGAGAGTGGGTCAAGATACCCCAAGTTCAGCAAGGAGGAGCGGGACTCGCGTTTGTGTAGCCCTGCTCTAGACAAGCAAATCCTGGCTTTCCGGCGTGGCCGTAACCAGGTCGGTGGGCTAGACCTGCCAGACCCGACGAAGGACTACGCGGGGGCGTGACGAGTTAGCATCCTTGCCGGAACTCCAATAAAGTTCTTTCACTCACTTGTGAGCTTTGCCATTCTCGCTGCCGCGCGCACGAAACGCCTTTCGAACATTATTGCCATCAAAATTTGGTGCAATGCCAATGTCGTGTCTCATTTACGGCTGCACCTGCCATAGCCATCCCAGCAGGGCAATGCGGATTTTCCGTCGGTAAAGTGCGATCGACAGTGCCGTGATGCTTGGATTAGGGCTGCACTTTGTGACAGGTATGTATCGGCATATGCAGTTTACCTCTCTGTTTTTATCATTACTGACTCGTACGACTAATCTCGACGAAGGCGCAAATGTATGTTTCAGCTAGCGAAACAAACAATCTCTGAGCTCGCGTGACCTGGTTGCGAAGTTTGTTTTTTTTTCTATCGTCTCTGCGTCCGTCGCTAGAATGCCGTCATTTCGCAACTTCACATCGCGCACACTTGCAGCTTTATAAACGCTCAGCGAATTCTCGTGATGTCGGCTTAGTTATCTGTCGGAGCCAAGCTCATCTGCACTGCCGGGCTGATGTTGTAAACAGCTAAGTAACTCTAAGTAGCTGATAGTGCTAGTTAGCAACTGTTGCTAGTTGTCGTTTCGTCGTTCTTATTGGCACCAAGTAAAGTAATATTTACTTGCAGAAGGCTTTTACATTCGTTTAGTGAATCAGGATATAGCACGGCATGCACTAAGGCTCATTTTCCTGTGCGGCATCTTCTGGAGTCGAGTGGCGTGTCTTACTGTGTAACTGACGCAATGCAGGAGTGCCTTCGCTGTCGCCCAGACATCTGGACTTCATACTGACACGTGTACTTGTTGGTATTTTTTGAGGTGGCCGCTCTTCACCGTCAAACAAATGCTATCGCTCAGCGCGGGACGCACACGCATGTATTGGAAGTTTCTCGAATGTTATTGATCGTTCTATCCGCTGTTATCGCCGAACCTTGTGTAATCTGATTGCATGTATGCGCGATGCTAATGGTGTACAACTTTCTGGAAGACACGTAGGCACCAGCGATTATTCTCGAACGTTCGATGGCTTGTGTATAAAAGCTGACGCGCTTGACCAGCTGATCAGATTTTGACGATCGCCTACTGTGTTCGCCGCTATCGTCGTGCTTTAAGTGTAGACTGTTTTTGCGGGCACAGGTTCAGTCAATAAAATATAGCTTTGTCATTCACAATATTGCTACTGTGTTCTTTGCTGTCAGTACTACGTGACAATACCGACACTGTTTGTGTACACGCACCAGTTTAAAAAAATGGACGCGGTCGACCGCTACGTTCGTACCGAGGCACATTCTAAGAGGAAGACAGGCACCCCACAAACGGGGTATCGCCGATTTTGTTCATTCTGACTATTTTTTGCCATTTTTGTAGATGTACACACATTTTATGTGGGTAAATAACGTATGCAACTTGCTATTCTGTTGGCCTCCCCACTGCCTGTGTATGTATGTACGCTTAGCACATGGCACACCATAAAGCAAGACATGCAATGCTGAAATGTGATATTCGCCCTGAGAACTACACCTCATGCCCAATTCGAGTCATGCGTTTTTGTGCGTACTCATGCTGTTTCATTACTTATTCACTTTACGCCACAGCTGCAGCGGTTTCAGGCCAAGGAGGAGCTTGCAAAGCGTTGTCGAAGCTCTTCTTCCAGCCGTTTGTCACGCTGAAGAAACCTCCGGGTACAAAGCATTCACCAGCGGGCTCAATGGCTAGCTGACGATGACAAAATATGACGGCGCGTACATGTTGCTTCGGTCTTCTCTCACACGCTGCTTGTTTGGTCGCCAGTGTCACGTGGGGCGGCTGTCGCAGCGTGCAGCCGCGCCTGCCAAATTGTTTCTCGGGGCCACTGCACGATGGTGCCACAATGCATCGCAAAAGGCGGATTAACCAAACCTACTCAAAGCTGCAACCAAACAAGGTCACTCGATAGTCAAATCACAAAGGAAGTACCTTGCAAACGGCTTCCAGTGGCTCAGCCCCTTTAATAAGAATGCCGTTTGTGGCACCAACCCCAGTTCCTACCATCACTGCAGTTGGTGTGGCAAGGCCTAAAGCACATGGGCAAGCAATTGACAGCACTGTCAGAGCACACTGGAATGCAAATTGGATGACCACTTCACTTTCTGACATGTCTTGTGCCTAGAAGATAAGAGGAAATTCCGCACCTTGGTTATGAAGAAGATAAGGACAATATTAAGAAAAAAATATGGAAATCAAAAAGAATACCTCATACATCAATCTTAATACCACACATAAGTATGAGTATTCATGTATATTAAGGTGCAAAATTTAATAAAACTACTACTTTTAGTCATTACGAGATATCTATAATGGAAATTACATGAGGGCAGTATTGCATGAAATATGGCTTATCCTCTTGTATTCTTTCGGCATGATGGAGTAAAGTTAATGCTGCAAAAGTAAAAGCAAAGGATGTAGCGAAAAACATAAATAATTACACATGAACCCAAAAACAGATGCGGCTGAATTATATTTATGCAATGGCTTTTTACTTCATCAAAACAAATGCCCATTAAGCATGTAACAAGTAAAAAAAAGTTCGTCAACTCAAAGTAATCACATTGAAGACAGGGGCCTGCAAATATTTAAACACATGCAAGCAACAATAATAATGATAACAATAACTATAATTATTGCTTAAGACTTTACCTGAGAAAGAACCACTTGGGATACAGTCCATTTAATGGAAAGCTTCAAAGAAATTAGGCTAACCTACTGACAAACAAGTGCTTCGATTCTAGTTATAATTTTTTTTAATGTGTCTGGCAGATATTGCTATTTTGTCACTTTAGTTTGACTACTTAAAGAGGTAGCCAATAGTGTCATAATAAATCACAATGTTCAATAAATTGATTAACAATATTTCACTAATTATTGTAAGATTATTCACTTTAGGGCAATGTTGCAATTGCAGAATCGAAGCAAGGTAGTAATAAATACATGTCAAACTAGCACTAGTTTTGAGGTATACATCACAAAAGTGCTCCAAAATGCACTTGTAGTCCACCTATCTTTCCTAAAAAGTGCCCTCCCCCCCACCTTCCCACACACACACAAACACCAAAGTTAAAAATTAAATTCTTGGGTTTTATGTGCCAAACAACAATCTGATTATGAGGCATGCTGTAGTGGGGGACTAGCAAATTTAGCAAAGGATTAGCAAATATTCATTATGTTATTTCTGATTATGATTAGTCATGCAAGGGATGTACGCCTCTTCAAGCAGTTCTACCTAAGTGGAGGAATGGTGCTGTTGGTCACATACAAATTTTATAAGATCTACTGAGCCTTAAAGAAAAATCATATTTAGTATTAAGGCACATCGAAGTCTCTGTGTGTATCTCTATTTTGCTCCCACTGAGATATGCCCACTGCCGGCATGAATCAAACTTGTAGCCTCAACTATTGCATCATTGAAGCAGGCAAGTGCAATATAATGTTGCACATAACTTCACAAGAGTCCTATATGAGAAAAAAAAGTTTTTTTTTTTCATGCTCCTTGAGCCTTCACAGAATAACCTCTTCAGATAAGAATTATGATCATCTGTTAATAAATATGTGAAATTTGCATAGTTTATTGCCAAGATGCTGGCAACACCACTGAAAGCATGTTAGGGAGGTAAAATGACTGTGCATTTTAAAGTGAGTCATCGTAATTTTGGATTAATTAAATATCCATTTATTGTATTATCAAACATGCTACATTTCTTTGTAAAAAGATTTGAATCACCTGCTTGAATTACATGCACAAGTTAATTATTGGCTGCAAGCATTACTTAAAAGGAAAATAATTCTTTCGCAAGTGCTACCGAAATGTCCAACATAAAACGTCCTGTCCAGTCAAACATGGTAGTGCCTTCACCAAAGTGGTCGTCTGTAGTAATACATTTCACTCAGAAGTAAAATGGAGGTACTTTAGAAAAGAAGTATGTTCCATTTACCCTAAGTTTAATGTTCAGAATTTATTCCTTGCCACCACTGAAAAGAAATGGCAAAAATAAGTCACGTACACAAATCTGTATGCCATGACAGAAGGGGATAAAAGAAAATTAGTGTCACTACAGAGCTCCTCACCTGTGGCTTGATTACAACACTCACCATAACATAACGTATACCTAATTTAGAAATCATAATGTTCAGCAAATATGGATAGCCACCCACCTTGCCATAGTAGTTGTAGACTAGATCTGTCCTGATAAAACCCAGGATAAGCCACACGGCCAGTGTGAGAATTGAGAGGACAACCACAGTTGGAACAAAGTAGCCTGCAATTTTGTCAGCCAGCTGCTGAATAGGGGCCTGCATCAGATGAAATTTCACTTAGCACAGCAGTAAAGTAAAGGCACCAACAAATGTAAGTCCAAACTATCCCAATAAAAAGGTACAGTAGGCTTCCGTTAATACAACTCCGGTTAATTCGTTTTTTCGGTTAATTCGATTCTGACCGAAGGTCCACGCTGGCACCCATGCATTTTTACGAGCATAAACTTTTATTATTTCAATCCTAAAATTGGTTTTTGCCAGATAATTTGTACTTGACCAGACAGCATGCACGTGTTTGAGTCCAATTTTGAGTCTAATAGCAACCCCTTTCGTGCCATCGGCTGTACTGGTGGAGCTTAGGGGACAGTGAACATATTGAACACATGTAACTAAAAAATCTCCTGTCAAAAACGCCTATTTTTGGTCTGCCCTAGGAAGATTTTCAAGCAATAACCGTAGCGCAAAATGTCTGATTATGATAGTTACCCAATTCTAACATGCACCCCCCCCCCCCTATATATATGTATATTTTTTTAAAGAAAATTGCCTGTGGGGTATAATCGGATACGAAACCAAAACCGTCTTCGTGTCGTTTGTATGCTTCACCAAACACAGATGTATTGCGGCGAAGCTCACTTTATGAAACCTTTCCACCACAGTGCCACACATATTTTTCTTGCTAAAACATTGGATGCATTAGATTTCTACGTTTTTTATCAGTTTTAATTAGAGGTGTACAAATACTGAACAGTAAATTTCAAATCGAATATCAAATTAAATCAATACAAAAAAAACTAATATCGAATCGAATCTCAAATATCAGACAACTTAACACAAACTTTTATGCTTACAAATTTTGCCCAAAAGATAATGCTGCACCTGCTCAGGTGGCTAACCACATTACTTAACAAGAATCTTGCTAGCTATCAGTAACTTGGGTACTGCACACACACACACACACACACACACACATATAGGTACAATAGGTACAGTACCCAAGTACCTAATTAAGCAAATAATTAAGCCCAATATAAAAATATTCCAAGGATCGCCACATGACGGCAAACCATATGTCGCTTTAAAAAATGTGAAAATTTAAAAAAAAGTGGTCAACCGCAACTGGACGAAACCAGCAACATATAGTTTGTCGTCATGTGGTGCTCCTTAGGATATTTTTATATGCACTTAATTAGTTAATTAACTGAGATCAATTATGCAATATTTTTAATATTCCCTTCAGGGCCAAGTGCATTTCGTTACATTGTAGAGGGCATTTCAAAAGGACCAATCCAACTTTTTATGGCAACCTAAATAGGCAGTAGGTTCATTTTTCTGGCGCTGGGGGGAGGGGCTGGGGCCCAACCAACTTTCCAAACCACGTGTGTGTGTGTGGGTGTGCGTGTGCGTGTGTGGGGGGGGGTGCAGGCGTGCATGTGTGTGTATGTGTGCATCACTACTATTGATCACGCTATCACTAATATTGCTTCGCCTTTCCGGCAAAACTGCAGCCTCTCTCTCTCTCTTTCATTTTCTGCGAGTCTGAGTGCTGCTGCGAATGACTGCTGTTGATTCTGGTTTCGAGTGAATCCGGCTTGGCTTCATTTCAGTTACTGAGTGAATTATACAGGGTGCTCCAACTATCATGCACCAAGACTGAAAAAAAAATGAGCAGTAGCGTTACTCCAGCCGCCAATAATTTTTTTGTTACTCAGATTTATTTCGGTATTTCAATTATTTATCTAACTCGAGAAGTAATGTCCTCATTATCAAAGTGTCAATGGCACATTTGTAGGCACCCCCAAATGACGTCTAATTAGGGTGTTTTCAGCGACGACATATCAATTGCATACAATTTTGCCAGCAAAGAAACTGGCAAAAAAACATCACGAATGGAAACATCAAGGAAACATCAAGAAGCTAACAACATTGAGCTACTTGAATTGAGGATAAAAAAATGGCGTTTGAATTTTTTAAACTTACTTCTTAACGGTAAAATGGCTATTGATCAGACACAGTTTCTTTCCCCTTTGGCCACAAGACCTACGCGACATTACCAAACACACTTTCTAACCCCTTACTTTGCAAGAACAGACATTTATAAGATTTCCTTTTTTCCGCATTCTGTGTCCGACTGGAATAGACTAACAGAACCTTATGACGCACTATATGACTAGATGATTATGTCTTTTTGTGTTCTTTCCTCTGGTACTATCATGTTTCTTTTGTTGTTGTTGTTCTCCTTTTGTGTAAAACAGATATTCTGTAAATTGTATTGCCCGTCCGGCTTGAACCAGATTGGTCTGCAGTATGTAATAGATAAATAAATAAATCATGAAATATGAAAAATACCATGTGACAGCACTCCCACATGTATCACAAAGCAGTGCACTCAAATAAGCTGACTGAAAGCAACTGCATGCCTGTCGCAAACCCGAAGAGACAGCACATCATCTTGATAATGGTACGGAACGACCACCAACAGCCGGTTTCGCGTTTTACAGCTATTCCTTCCTCTCTACGTCACACTTATTATCCATCTCTCAAGGCCGACTGACCACATTAATAACAAAAACCCCTTGATAATGCGGCCAAAGCGCCGCTCTGACCACGCGAGAAGCGCGAAAAGCAATGGAATATTTCAAAATACGCGCATTGCTCACACGGCATCAAAAGAGTGCGCGAAGCTATAATTCAAGCCAGAAACTTGCTTCGGACCAAAGCCAAATTAATGTGACCGTTTTATTTTTCATGAAAGTGTATATGTACTGCAAAAGCAGGTTCGTGTCAAAAATAAAAGCAATATAAACAAACTGGGAAGCAACCAACGTGTAGAGAAAAGGCAAAACTGATGCATTCAAGAAAAAAAAGATACCACTTCTAAATAAGCCCAATTGGCAATCTGCACAAAAAGTAAAAAATCATTAGATTTCAGTTTGCCCTAATTATCTATGAATTCGTAAGCCTTGTTGAACACCAGCTGCTGCCTAGAGGATGTGTTCAAATAGGTCTCCTTCTGCAGCCATGCAGTACTGAGTCCGCTTTATCACATCTTCAGTGACTTTCTTGATGACCGAAGCTCGAATTCTACGGCAGGCATCAGTTATCCTTGCCTTGAGCTAATCTGACGTCCTTCTCGATCATGTAAGCATGATCTTTCACATAACACCGAAGAAAGAAATCGAGTGGAGAGAGGTCAGGTGACCTAGCTGGCCAATTTACAGGCCCGTGCCTTCCAATCTATTGCACATAAAAAGTTGCATCCATCCAGCTGCATGCTCAGCTACTGCTGTGTATGGATGCCCCATCTTGCTGACGCCACAGAAGTAGAAGACGTGAAAGCAGGACTTTGCTGAGAAACTCACCCATCAGTCCTTCAAGGATTTCATTCATGTAACACTGTCCAGCCAGTGTGCGATCGAAGAAGATGGGACAGATTATAGCACCGGCATAAATTCCGTACCCCACATTGAACGACCACTGGTACTGGTGCCGACTGCGCTTTACCCAGTGCGCATTGTAGTCACTCCAATAGTGTGCATTATGCAAATTTACCTGGGCATTTGAAAACTGGCTTCATCTGTGTACATGATGTTGCTCAAAAAGTCCGTTGACACATCGGCTTTTGTGAGGACCCCAATTCGAGAAATCTAGACGATTCTACAGGTCTCTATCTTCCAATAAATGGTGCTGGTGAAGGTGGTACGGGTGAAAGGCCGGCATTTAGAATCCTCCAAACTGATGACTTGGAAATCGGTACCTGGGCGGCCATGTCTAGCTGCTAGTATGAGGGTTTGAGACCATAAATGCTAGAACACCCGTGCGTAGGTTAGGACTCAAAGATGGAGTCCTCCGCTGCTGTTTCTTGAAGCTGCTGGCTTGTCTCAGGTTTTAGTAATTTCTGACGATAGTCAACACGTTTGGTCTACCACCACACTTCCATGACTTATATATATATTTGCGGCCTTCCTCTTGTTGCCATTTGCAGATCCCAAGGCAAGAATAATGTTTACCTTCTGCTCAATAGAGAAAGACATGGCAACTGGGATGAAACAATATGCACTTTTAATCCTTTGCACTGACATTGTCAGTCAGATTTTGTGGTGATAGGTTTTGTGGCAAAAAAAAACATCTTTGCACTTTATCTACGCTAAGACAACAGCTATCACAGCTTGTTTCTAACTAACACCAAATGCGATGTCCAGGGCGTGGCAGATAAGGCACTAGCTCGATCACAATGTTTTCTTTATTTCTTTTATTTTGTTCTGGCTAACTAACAGCACCTGTTCGAGGGCGCTACTTTATGATGCGGGTGGGAGCACAGTAACGTCGTATTCTCCATATTTCACAGGGTTTATTTATCAATCGTACACAATCAGTACGTCGCTGAAAATACCGCAGTTAGATGTCCCTTGGCTGTGCCTACAAATGCATCATTGATACTTTGATAATTAAGATAGTGCATCTCGAGATAGATAATTAATTACAATGACATAATTAAAGCTCAGTAACAAAAAAAATTTCTGGCAGCTACTGCACTGTACTGGAAACAATATGCACTAGATTTTCTTCGAGTAACACATTGCTCTTTTTTTTTAAATCTTGGTGAATGATATTTCATTGGGACACCCTACATATATTTGTGACTTCTGCATAGAAGTGACGATGTTTCCATCCCTAATAAATTTTACAAATTATTAGAAATGTTTTCTTTTGTTGAGTTGTTAGCATTGTTTATTGGAAAGAAAAGCAGTACTGAGATACATGCCATTCACGTGCATTTCACACGCCTTTGACAAAAGACTCTGCCGAAGGGGTCACTGAGGTCTATAGGTTTTTTACAGGGTCAAAAAAGCACGCAAAGCAATTTGAAGCAAGGTGACCATACAGCGACATATTCATTCTCTTGGCATAGGCTATCCATACCTTGAGAAATAATTAATTGGCTACCTCCTTCTCTTTCAAAAATATAATGAAATTGGTCCTGTGTATATATTTAAATATATTATGTATGTGCATACTGTTTACAGTGTAAATTTAAAACAATGTTGAAGTGAGAAAATACAGATGAGGCAGCCGCCACTGGTGCTTCTAATGCGCTTGTTTTTCTATTGTGAGGATTTGCAGAAATAAAGCGAAAGTGTGAATTAAAAGCCACGCACGCACGCACCAACAATAATGTAGCAAGCTACTAGCCATAATAAAATTTTAAGTGAAAAGGTTGAGGCACAGATATCTGTGCGTCAGCTTTTCAAAAGCTATGTTTTCTTAAGCGGAAACTTAGAAATGCTTCTGTAAGTGTTCGGCTTCTAGGTTATAACCCATATGTTAGGTCGAAGTTAGAGTACACATCTGCGCTGTGGGACCCATATGTTAAGAAAGACAAAATAAAACTTGAGGGTGTTCAAAAAAAAGGTTGTACGGTTTATATTCGGAAAAATATAGAAGGACGGATTCACCTTCGTCACTGATGAAACGTAATAAGATTACAACATTGCAGATACGTAGAAAAATAAACCGACTTTTGTTACTTTACAATGTTATGTCCAGAAAAATCACCCTATCTGAACCAACATATGCTCAACCTGCTGCTACTAGGAAAACAAGACTCACAGCAGAACATTCACTGAGGCCTATTTTTGTGAAAACTAATTTCTACAAATACAGTTTTTTCCCTACAACAGTGAAAGAGTGGAATGAGTTGCCGCCAAGTGTTATCAAGGCCGAAGACTTTTCGGCAGAACTGGAATGTTTCTTTTGTGAGCTATGGATACTTGCAATTGTATAAAGGTACGTATTTTCTGCTGGTTTAGTTGTGTTCTGTCTGTTTTGATTCTTTTTGTTTTGTTGAAAATTGCTTCTCCATTGTGTTAGTGTTTGTTTTTCTCCCTTTTGCTATTTTCGAGTTTATTGCTGTTATTTATTGTTTGTCATTTCGAAAATGCCCCTCCTGCTAGGGCCAAAGAATTGGCCTGCAGTATTGTTAAATAAATAAAAATAAATAAATAAATAAAAGTCAAAAGAAACCTCAAATGATGCGAGTGAAAAAGCTCTAGTAATGCCACTACAGGTGCGTGGGGGTGAGGGGGGGAGGGGCAGGCTTTGGAGTTTCCGGGTGGTCGAGTTCCCCTTCAGTTGCTCTGATTACAAGCGAATTTGCGTTCTTGGAAGTGGCTGGTTTTTATGTGCGGTGATTGGGCCTATTCGGTGTGCGGGCCTACAAATACGGTGTTTTATGGAAATAAACACTCAGTTGAATGTTAGCACTCATCCTACTGTCTCACTCTTGTCCGTGTCTTCCAGCGCTATAACTCCCATTGCTGTATCTAACCAACTAGCAGAACCAACCATACTTCTAAACATTGTATAAGAAGGTCTGGAAAATATTTTTTATCGAGACAATGTCTGGTCAAATATAATTAAATGCTTTCTTTCCTCTGAAGCTGACGAAATAGCGAAGTTGATCTAAATACCAATGGGGTTTTCAGTTTAACATTGGGCCATACTGTGCTTAATAGGAATTTTCTATTGCTTAGGAAGTATTGCTTTCCAGTTTTCTTTCAGAAAGCATGAAGTTCCCTTTTTTTTTTTCATCTATATGGCTGGTAGTTTTGTGCTTTATCATCAGCTCATTGAAGCCAATCTGTACAACAGACAAAAGCGGGGACCACTCGGCACTGCTCCGCACGGTCATCGACGCCGCATGCGTCGATGGTGAAGAGCACTCAAATCGGTAGGCACATGGCAAGTTTGCGCGACTCGGCCTCCCCCACCCCCTATTTTTCCGCATCTATCTACTGTCTTTGTAAATGCATCTGCAGCTGGGGGTCAGCACGCTGTCACAAATTTTCTAGCCCGCCACGTAAATCCAAAGGTAAGACAGGTCGCTCAAAGCATTGCTTGAAGTTACAAAAAGAGACTATTGTGCAGCTACGAACGGCATTTGGAACGAGGGGCTAGCGTACGTTATTTCGCAGAGATGGCTGCCGTGAACATGCAATGGTCATCCGATGCACTCGCTTTCATTAGTGATGCGGTTTGTCGGCTTTCCGATGGTTGTGCGACTGCTGCGAATTGAAAAATTATGGGGTTTTACGTGCCAAAACCACTATCAGGTTATGAGGCACACCGTAGTGGGGGACTCTGGATTAACTTTGAGTTTGAGCACACCTGGGGTTTTTTAACATGCACCTAACTACTCGGGTGTTTTTGCATTTCACCCCCATCGAAATGCAGCCGCTGTGGCCATGGGTGCGATCCCGCGACTTCGTGCTTAGCAGCGTAACACCAAAGCCACTAAGCAACCATGGCAGGTTGATGTGAATAGACCTGCATTGATTCGGTAGCCATAACTTGCAGACTATACTGTAAATCTTTTAATTGTTTTGCGATTCTTTCACCCCATTTTCGCTTTTGTGTGCTTCACGTGGTGAGCATGCTTTATGATCGAGTGTTTTTTTGGGGGGCATCTCTGGCATCTGGTATCTCTGGTATCTCTGGCACACAGCTCGGGGCCAGCCCTACGACGACGTGCCCGATCACGAGCCAACTCTCGCTGACGCTCACGGTAGGCAGCTTCTTCCACAGGAGTACGCACTGCTCGTGGTCTTCCCATAGTTGTAGCTGGGATGGAATAACAGAACTACTAATCCAAACCTTCGTATATTGGGCACAAGGACCACCACTGGAGATGCGGGCGCTGCAATCGTTTTGACAATGGTTGGACTGGTTTCACGACTGACGTGGCTGCTGGCACTTCTAGTGCTCCTAATATTGCATTTAAATCGCTAGGCACTGTTTGTTGGCCGCAAACCGCCAGCATAGCATTTGTTTCTTTCATGGCAGGGCGAAATCAATTGTTGATAAATTCGACGCTGATCCAGCTCGATCGCTGAAAATGCACCATGTGACAATCGTATAAGATTCGCGTATAAGATAGCATTCACAAAGGGGGCAAGGGGTCACTCCAACCCCTTTCTCCCCTGTTGAGCTCTTTCTTTCCTCTCCTGCTAGGTCACGTGGCTCCTTTTTAACGAAGTCCGACAAACACGGCGCAGAGTCCGCATAAACAGCTTCGCTGTAAAATTCGCCGCTGGCCGATGTGATAACGGGCCGAAAACTTTCACGGAAACCTTGTTGCTAGTATGTTCCTATGGGTGGCTCATCAGTGATCGGTCACGAGATTATGCGTATGGGTTATAGATTGACGGCCAATGAAGCGTCTTTCAGGTCCGCGGTTCTTATCAGTGTGCTCAAATGTTTGTAGAAAGTTTCCGACTGCGTGAATCTGCATGTGTGAACCCCAAACTCACATATTCGATGCGATCAGCGTGCCTTCCTGTCGCTAATCGGCCCGATAATCACAAATGCTTCCGCACTTTCCGCACGTGCAGCTTTTGTTGTTCCTTCTGTTCACGTAGCATTAATCGTTTCGATCCAGCCTGGTCAACCTGGTCAAACCTTGTACCGATAAAGATTGTGTACCGTGGGAATGCTGCGCGCATTAAGGCACCGACCAAGGCCAGGTTATTCAACGAAGGTACCGATATTCAAAAAATTAAATATTAGATATTTGATTCACAAATCAAATTATTACAATGTTCACTAGAGAGTTTTAGAATAGGGGCCCCAAACGTTTCGGGGCCCCAAAGAAATAGCGTCGAAGCTACTGCGCATGCGTGAGACGCAAAACTGCATTTGGGTTTTGCATTGGGAACGCTATTTCACCGATTTAGCGGGAGCCCAAATAGCGGCCCCAAAAGCTTTGCGTCAGCAAACATGGCGGCACCCAGCGAAGCGACGGTTCTAACCTAGCACCAAACTGGGTTCGATTCGTGGTAACGCATGAAGTTTGCAAGCTAGGAGAAGTGACTGCGGTTATCACTCTCTCTCAACTAGCATGTGTTATGAAGATTGGTTCATTAGATGCCACTGATTCCGAATTCGATTGTGGATTTTATGGTTCATAGGCCTAACATGTCTAAGCTTAGCTGGTGAAGGCAGGTAAAGTTGGTTTGCTCAAAACTAAGTGCAACTAATTGTTTGCTGCTTACAGAAAAACCTCTAAATTGTAATTAAACGCGAATACATACAAGTCAAGATTACTATTCCTATCATAAAATGGTATATTCTGTTTAATTATTTCTAATAGCTTTTCTTTGACGCAGTAGTGGCACTGTCAGTGCAAGACGCTATTCGTAAATGCAAAGCCCTATTCTAAAACTCTTCAGTCCTGCGTGCCCCAATGCTAACACCCGCAAAGCTCTTTGGGGCCCCAAACTATTGGGGCCCCTATTCTAAAACTATCTACTATTCGATTCGACATCAAATATTAGAGTATTCGCAAACCCCTAGTTTTAATTCCATTTGTATGTTAGTTTTACTTTGGTAACATGGCAAATAAGTGGGTGCCTGTTTGATTCAGGGGCATTAGAATCAGGCAAATACTGGCGAATGAATAAGAGGTATGTTTTGGTGCTTTTTTTCTGCATCTTGTTTAATTTGACCCCCTGAATAATTAAATAAATTTTGTTGGTCCTATCAGGGTCAAATTAACAGAAGTCGACTGTACAAATTCTCCGAGTAAAAAATAAAATGCGATCAAAAGTGCCTGAAACAATGTAAATAGACTCCCTTGAAGCTGTCCAGCTGACAAACCAGCATACGAGCAGCTGCTTAGAGCACTGTTACCACTGTACCTGGCGACACAATCTTCAACATTCCAATTTTTAACTCCAAACTGTGAGACTTGAAACACAATGCTTTCTAGATGTCATGAAATTGTGTATAGTATGTCTCATTTCACACACATACTAGAGAAATGAACTGAACGTCAATAAACAGTACTCTGTAATAGAGCTCTGATGCTAAGCTAAGGATGTGTGAGGAGTGTAATTTTCAAATAAAATTAAATATAATTTCCTGAAAAGGATGGCTTCAAGTATTGAAATCAATGTAAAATATTTTTAAGACTATTCAGTGAGAGTGCTCAAGTTTCGTACATACTCTGATGGCCCTCTTCCCCATATGATTATCAAGTCTCTGGCATCTAGCTTCACCGCATGACATACATGACACGTCACAAGTCAACCTGTTGTAGCTAAGCAGTAATGACAAGAGGTGGTGCGAGTGCTTCGTTGGTAAAGCCATGTGACAGTGTGGACCCAGAACACCTGTTCAGGCATGCAGGCACATGAGGAAGTGATTGAATAAGGAACCTGCTTGACATTTGCCTCGATGCAAAGACACACTCCCTCATGCGATATAGATGAGTGCATATAACTAACTTCTGGGCTTTTACAAGCTAAAACCATAATTTGATTATGAGGCATGCCGTGGTGAGGGACTTCGGCTTAATTTTGACCACCTGGGGTTCTTTAACATGCACCCAATGCACGGCACACAGGCATTCTTGCAGCACCCCCATCGAAATGCGGTCGAGATGGCCGAGATTGGATCCTGCACCCCCGAGCCTTAGTAGCGCAACACCATAGGCACTACGCCTCCACGGCAGGTTGAGCGTATATAGCACGCCAGCTTAGAGGCTGAGTAGAGCTGATCTAAACAGGCAAAAACTGGAAATCACCAACTTCCTCCTTTCCGCTGTAATAAGCTACATCCCATGAGGGGCTTGTCTTAGTGCCAGGATTCCCATCTCTGAATGTGAAATTGGCCTACTGAGTGCCATATTCGATTATGAATATTTTGGAACACAGGCTCTCCAGATGAATAAAGGAAACGAAGGTGTCTTTAAATATTACTGTCTTCAGCTCTCTAAAGAATCAAACAAAATGGAGGTGTCTTTAAACATGACTGTCTTCAAATTTATAATACAAACATACCATGAATATGAAAATAAAAAGTTCAATTTTTGTTAATCATGAGTTTGTTGACTCGTTTCCGAAAACTGTCTCTTCCCAAGTGCCTGTGCGCCACCTGTGCAAGCAGAACTTGTGTCACTGTAACAAGCATAGTGTTTTTATTAAAATTTCTGATACTTTACCTTTAAAAGCACTGTATAACATGCTTCAAGCACTTTTTCATTTCGTCTGTAGCTGAACCTGAAGTACCCCTACAACAATGCTGCAGACGTTGAGCAATGCTTGTCTTCTTTCTAATGTCAAAATTATTTGCTCTCTTCTTGGCCTGCATGCGCATAATATATATGGAGTTCAAGCATGGTTTGTCTGTTTGGTATAAACATGTAACAAGCTGTAAACATGGCTACACACTTTTACAATACACTACAGTGTGCTTCTACATGCATGGTAGTGCTTTTTCAAAAAGCTAGGCATTAACTGCTTTATTTTTCTAACCAGAAAGGAAGGGCTACATTCTCCACATGCATCATCCATCAGAATGCTTAAACCTAAATATTATGGACAATAATACCTAATGCTCTGGTCGGATTTTGCCAGTGAAATTTGACTTGTCTGACTCTAAGTCAGTGCATGAGCAGTGAGAAGGCAATGTATGGCTGTATAAAGCACAAATAAGGGTGCTGACCTCAGAGTATGCTTTCTAAAAATTTTCTCATAGGTATGCTCAAAATTTTTGTGTGAATCAATTTAGTGTGCAAATTGTAGCCCAAAACCACCCAAACTGCATACCTCTTTACCTGTAAAATTTAATTCCGAATGAGGCAATTAACAGATATAAAGGTAAACTTTAAAAATGTTTAATGTTAGAAACTTTTCACTCCAGTTCTAATGCTGGAAATAGGAAAACTAATTGCCCTGTCCAGAAAAGCAGGCCAGTGCAAACAGCGGTGACAAGTTGAGATGTGTATAGCCTGAACACAATGTGACAGCATGAAAACATTGTGGTCACCTTAGCAATTTTCTTTTACACAACAATTTCAATATGATCTTTCATGTCAAGCATTAAATCAAGAAGTCGAAACTCAGGCCTGTACTCACCTTAGATGATTGTGCCTCCTCAACAAGACGTACAATCTGAGCCAAGGTTGTGTCCTTGCCAACATGAGTTGCACAAATTAGTAGAACACCGTTCTCATTAATTGAGCCTGCCATCACAGTGGAGCCAACTGTCTTGATGACGGGGAGTGGTTCCCCCGTGATGTGAGCTTCATTAACATTTGATGATCCACCAATAACCTTGCCATCCACAGGTATTCTTTCACCTGGGACAACCTACAAAAGAAAAATAAAGAGAACACGCTCTTCTTAACATACTGCAGCAACAATGTTACAGCCATCTAAACAAGACAAATGTTCAAGGGATCATATGTTCAAGTCTGTGTTTATGGAATAACTGCACAAGTAGAGCTTCACATGAATAAATGCCACCTCAGCGCACAGTTAAAATGAGCAGGCTAGTGTAAAATCTTACAAAGCTAGCATGACGCTGCATCCGGGGAAGATAAGTTTTAGTTTAACAAATTTCATTATGATGCACATTTCAGTTCAAGAGGTTGATGTTACTAATTCAACTGAGTAGACCAGACCAGACGGGTAGACAGGGGGTGGACTTGGTTTAATGTCCTGCAATTTCACTGGAGTTATAAAGGCATAGTGGAGACTTTCAGATGAATTTCTCCCATATATTGTGCTTGATTGTGCATTGTACAAGCATGTTTTGCATTCCTTCCACACTGGAATTCAACTACTGGAGCTAGATGAGAGCTGCATTACTTCACGCTTATCAGCAGAATGTTATAGCTGCTGTGCTAGTCCTCAAATATATTTTGTCCTTGTATATATTTCCTTAAATTGCCCTTCAAAACAGAGCCTTCAATATATATTATATTACGCGAGAAATTGAAATAACCAATGTTAAGCTAAACAGCATTGGGTGTACAGGCCATAGGTCCAAGACGGACAGCTGAGCATACTGCATTTATTGGCTGACAAACATTCAGCAATTACAAAAGAACACGTCAACCCAAAAGAAGATATGCACTCAAATAAGTAAGCCAAGCCACCAATGATAAAACACTTGAGCCATGCATTTGCAGTAGGGCACTGCAATGTATGATATACCATAGCACAGGCATAATACCCTTTACCCTTTGAGTTTTCGCACACAGTTTGTGGAGATGACATTGTGTGAGGCTCACCCAGCAAGTGACGGTCAGAAAAGGGCACAACACTTCTCTTCGCAACACATGAAGGATGGTACTGCTGGGCTCATCAACTCGGACATGGTGCAGAGCAGGCTCCAGAGTCAATTAAAAAACACAAAGGACAAGAGGAGAAGTTCACACCACAACGACTGGACTATCAACTGAGCTTTATTAGAATCGGTGTAGTCCCAGCAAAGGCAGCAGAGCATGCGCAACCACATCATCGCTAATCACAGAGCATGAAAAGACAAGTTGTGGTGTGAACTTCTCATCTTGTCCTTTGTGTTTTTTTTACTGGTTTTTTCCTTCAAATATGTACCAACTGGCCCGGATTTCAACCCTTCTCTAGAGTCAAATCAGCCACAAACACCAGTCTATCAACCAAAAATACACCACAGTATGACAGTCCCAGATTGTGGACAAAGGCTCTCCATCAAATATGTGTGGCCACTGTACTAGGCTAATCAGGTAGCAGTCCACCAAGTTCAAGAAGTCATGAGAGCAAAGTTCCCACGTGCAACTCGTAGTAGGCCAGTGGAGCATCTGCTACAACAAGGAAGCCCTCAGAGGTTCAGAGCTCAGGGGTGAGAGGGCACTCAGAGGGCTATCATGGGGAGGCCAATCTGGGTATGTCTTGGTGACGTGTGTTCATTCACATAAACGGACTAGGAAAAGAAGAAGCACAGTTTGTACAAAAAAAATTATTCCGGCACACTAGTCATGTGTGCTATGCTGCTGCCGGGGTGGCAATTCCTAGAAATCGAGCTTGGCAAATGGTTTTCATCACATACAAATTGGGGATGAGGCGTGGGAAGGCACCTCAATCTTCACAAGTTAAACAATTAAGCATATTGCGAAGCACAACTGCACGTTCAAACAGGAACAAAATAAGTTTCAGTTTATGTATACAATCAATTCTACATGCAACCCTCTGGTGGTCACCTGGACATGGGTGCTACTAGGAGTGTTTTTAGGCCTTATGAACTATGACATCTGTAGAGAGTAAAATTAAGAAACCACAAAAAAAAAAGATGCAGACAAGACTTAACACCACAAGTGCTCACTAACAACCGACTCCTCAGAAAAAGGTGAAATGATGAAATGAGAATTGAAGGTCTGCACATGCAGGACACAAATGTCATAGAGATGCTCAAAACGAAAGGAATTCCGCCAGTCCTTCATCAGATCTAAAGACCTTGTCAATTTAACATTTGCAGCAACCTCGCTTCTCCCTTCCTCAAGGTAACATATGTGTCACTAACGCAATCGCCAATGTTGTCACTAACACAATTTTGTTTTGAGCGCCCATGTGACATTTGTGACACGCTTGTGTACATCTTCAATCCTCATTTCATCATTCCACCTTTTCCTGAGGCATCAGGTGTTAGCGTGTACTTGTGCTGTCAGTCTTGTCCGTGTCTTTTTTTGCATTATTTTAATTTTACTTTATACCATGAGCCAACTAGCCCAGCAACAAGCCTTGCTAAGCTATCATATCTGTCATGAGTGGCATGCTAAGCTATCATATCTGTCATGAGTGGCATGGTTATCAGCAGTACAAGCACATGCCTCTTCGGAATGGATAGTATTGGGCATAGCAGACAAGTCTATTCATGGTACGAAAAAACGGGCATACAAACATAGACAAAAGTAAAACAATAAGGACAACACAAATGCTGACTATCAACTGAAAGGTTGGACAATGGCAAAAAGAAGGAAGACATAAAACTTATCTGTGCATGCTCAAGAGAAGGCAGCACCAACCCGTCAATTATGGGGATGTGAGGGCACTTGTAAAAGATAACTGTTTAGCCATGACAACGCAAGTGCTACTGCTATTATTCTCGACATTACTGCTAGCTCTCGACATTATTCACGCCTATGCCACGGAAACGGGTTTACACACTGCCCCAGACAAAACAGAGTTTGTCGTCATTCATGGTGGCAGGTCTACCTTTGGAAAGCAGGAAAAAAAGCAGTCTTTTAAACTGTACATCGGTGACCTACCCATCACACGGAAATCTACTATCCAAATACTCGGTATGCACCTAGACAAGAACTGCACAGCGAACACTTGGTTCCAATGCGTTACGAAGACCAGCAAACAAATCCTGCACGCTTTACGCAGAATCTCTACCCGCACCCATGGAGTAAACGAACGTGAAATGCGGCAGTTCGCTCAAGCTTTTCTTGTCTCCCGTATCATGTACGGGCTGCTGTATCATCCAGTCAACCGCACACAGATGCACGCGCTCGACCGGTTACTTAACGAAGCCAAACGCATTGTAACTGGACTCCCAAGGTACACAAACCTCGAAGCGCTTAAAAGTTGTAGAAAACTCAACAACCTGTCCGAGCTCGTAGACATGCACATCTATACACAAGAGACGAGGCTTCGCGCCACAAAAGCCGGGCGACACACACTCATGCTCCTCGGGTATGACGTCCACAAAATGCCCATTTTGCCCAACAACACGCCGCCGTGGGAAATCACGGCTCTCACCGATGGCAGGCCACTTCCTCTCAATATGGACCCTACTCAGCGAATGCGGCGCCTTGCATATGCCAAGAGGCATGCTAAGGCTACGAGTTCACTCTTCTTGACTGAACACATCGTATACACGGACGCTGCACTGCCTGCAGACGACGTTAGTAACACCTGTTATGCGACTGCGTGGTACGACCAGACAAATGAAAATCTGAACCGCCGCCATCATATATCAGCAGAAGCAATGTCCAGCAACCGTGCTGAGCTAATGGCGATCCTAGATTATTTGGAGTGGGCCCTCGCAACTTCGTCTCAAACTGACCCTGTTCACCACCATGTGTACACAGATTCCCAGGCTGCCCATCGGACATGTGCTAATATTATTTACACAGATCCCGTACTGCAGAAGATCCGGCACCAGGCACGCCTGCTCCGCGAATGCGGTCACGATGTTACCATTCACTGGGTCCCTGTGCACTGCGGCATCCCCGGAAACGAGAAGGCTCATATACTGGCGCACGCTCATCTCTCTACCGCGCTAGCCAGAGCCTCCGATAATCCTTATCCTCTCCTAGCTACCACACCTGAGGTAGCAGACCCAATGGCAGACAGGCATGTGACCAAACGACGACGTGCCACCTACCTCGCAGCAGTGGGCAATCGACTCTCTATACCGTCACTTCCACCGAAGGTATTCACACGGCGAGAGTCAGTCTTGCTTTGGAGAATCCAGACAAGCACCCTCCTTACTCCTCACTTGTTGAACCGTTTCCACAAGGGTGGCACACCACCACCCGTAAGTGGTTTCTGTTCCCTGTGCACATGTCGTGCTGATCTAAACCACCTTTGTTGGGAGTGCCCCCTCTACATTCCACCAAGGCTTCGTGCCCTGGCCACCATACAGCGGGGACCCTGGCCTTCTTCTCTCGGGACTTGAGCTTACCCGGATACCACGTCTCCGGACCATGCCAGGGAGCTCTGGCGAGCACTGCTGCTGTTCCTTCAGGACCCTGCAGCACCACCCGTTGGCGATCGGCTCCGCGACAGCCACAAGCGTCATGCGGTCCCCACTTAGCTCTTAGCCGCCTCCAGGACGTTCATTAATAAAACGGAGGCAGTCTTACCCTTCCCCTTTTGCAATAACACCCCTCCTCTTTCCACCGCAGCGTCTTCGGCGCATTTTAATGTGGAAGAAACATGGTTTCATTCATTCATTCGTGCTTCTCTCCGGGCTTTTCCTGTCCCTTCGTCACGCATTGTAAAGTCGTAAGAGTTAAACGCATGATGTTACCAGGGTAAAAGCTGTCGATTGAATGACTGACAAGGGATAACAGCACCAACATGACCAAAGTCAGCTTGTGTGTGCTGAAAAGGAAGAAGGACTCGCCAATTGTGGGCCAATAATAATTCCTTGAAGCTTCCATTCAGTTGACATAGCTCAAAAGGCAATAATAAAGGGACAATGGAAGAGCTTTTCTTCTGGTCCTTCGTTCTGCTTGGCTGATGCGACCCCCACAGCTTTTGCTGCATTTCCACCAACTTCGTGAGACAGAGTATAAATAAGCATGAGGCAAGGAGGAGAGAGTGCGCATGCGGAGAGTAGCAAAGACAAGCAAGAAAATGTGATGGCAGGGCAGTCATTTATCAAACACCTGTAATTTTGCTTTTACAGCCTCATTGCGAAAAATTATTGAGGCTATATGTTCATTGTGTAGTGGTAAACAGCCACCACTATATAACAAAATTTCAGGCTCAGAGTGGTTAGGGGCTCTTTAACCATTTAACCACCAAGCCCAAGATGTACTCATTCTAGCCATCTGTACTAGTATCGCCAAGGACAAGCTGTACTCATACAGGCCGCAGCTTCTACTTTGCTTGACTGAGACGAGCTGCACTTGTCAAATCAGTTCACATCATACATTTGAATTTCAGCACACGAACATATTCCTTGATGCTTTCAATTACTTTCGCTATCATCTGTTCAGATAACTAAGTTTGAATCTTATATGCATGTTGACGAAAATTCACTTTTTCAGGTCAGACGTCTTTCATCAATATTTCGGGTTACTGTATTTATTCAAATCTAGGCCAATAGTTTCTTTTTTTTTCTTTAATAATCATATACCAAATTCTAGGGTCGGCTTAGATTCAAGGATTTTAAGAAACGTGTCAGTGTGTAATTAAACTTATAAATATGTTGCATAGCTAGCGTCATCTAGAAAAGTCAGTATCGCAGCCACTATTAGCCGTGCCAGTAGCCAACCAAAGTACACGAGCGACGTTGCCATTTTGACCTGAGTTGTATAGATTGTTGGTATTGGTATGGTATCGGCGTGCGGCGTGGTATTATCGTAATGGCACCAAACGGGTGATGCCACAAACGAAAAGTTGTGCTAGCCGCAGAGGTATTGTCAAACGTTCAAGCCACGGAGGACTTCAGAAGCGGGCAGGGTCTCTAAGCCGGTCGTTTCCCTTCTCATGGCCCATTTTTTCCATCAAACTGTAGCCTTAACGGGACTCCCATGCATGTGGGCCTTGGCGGAAACGAGGTGGCTCATGCCAGTGCCAGAGGATTTACAGTCCGGGCTCGGGCATTACATGTGTCGGACCTAGTTTCAAGTTTATTTTCTCCAAGGTTAGCAAAAATTGTGCGCAAACACTGTATGGCCCTTTAGCTAAAGGTTAGTAGTAGGGCCATTTATAAATATATAATTGGCAGTATGCTTGTCTGTGACACATTAATGCACATAAATATAAAGAACCCATAGAGCATATAGAAAAACACTATAGATTGAAAGGAACACTTGGTTAGTACGAAAAAAAAAATTCTCGTTTGCAACTTAGCATAAAAACACATTTGTAAACAAGTACATACTATTGGTTGCATTCATGGGATGAACATATTCAGACAGGTTCCGGGGACATTTGCTGAAGATAGTATTTTTTTAACGATTTGTAACCATTTAACCATTTGTAATTTGACAAAGATTGGTTTACTTGTTTCATTTTGCTGAGAGAAAGTAAGGGTGCAGACGGCTCGTGTTTGAAGGCGTCGAATAGGTTCTAGGTACGTTGTGAAAGTCCATGCACATGACTCAATACAGTACATTAAATGAGATTGAATAAATGAAAAATACAAAATGCGGAGAATGTTTGTTTGAAAATGTTCCCATGCCCTGAGAAGAGCATAACAGCCAGATGCTAGCTTGCAGCAATGAGCTTCTATGTGGCATTGCCAGTTTAGATTTTGGTCGAGAATAACGCCGAGATACATATATGAGTCGGTGCGTTCGAGTGGACATTGATTTATAGACAATGAAATAGAATTACTACTGACGGTTTTGGAACGTGAATGAAAAAGGGTATAAGGCATTTGTTTTTTGGTATTTATTGTTAATTTATTCTTAAGAAACCATTCAGAAATCTTAGAAAGCTCTATTTGCGTTTTCTCTTCTATTTCTTTGGTGTTATTACCTGTGATTATCAAAGCAGTGTCATCGGCATATATTAATACATTAGCGGATGTTAAAATCTGGGGCAAGTCATTGATATCAATTGTAAAAAACAAGGGACCAAGCACAGATCCCTGTGGCACTCCTGTTCTCAGATGCTGAGGGGATGAGGTTATCTTATTTAAATCAACGATTTGGTTTCGATTGTGAAAACAACTACGAAAGAATTCAAGTACGTTGTTGCGAAAGCCATAAGTGCTTAGCTTAATAAGTAAGACATTATGATCAACGGTGTCAAAGGCTTTTTTAAATCGAGAAAAATAACTGCTACTAGTTGGTTATTAAGAAGAGCGTTGCTTATTGCCTGTGTTAATTAAAGTACTGCAGTAGATATAGAGTGATTAGGTCGAAAACCATGTTGTTGTGGACTGAGTACATTAAACTTTAAAAAATAAAAATGATTACGCTTAGCAAGAAGTTTTTCAAAGATGGTATTCATAACACTTAGAACAGATATGGGGAGATAGCAAGATGGGTCAGATTTGTCTCCCTCTCTGATGATTGGGGTGACCTTAGCAGTCCGTAACGTTGATGGACAGATTCGTGCATGCAATGAGTGGTTGAATAAGCGGTATAGTATTGAACCCAATATATCAATATTTTCTTTGATTAACCTCACGGTTATGCCATCAGGTCCTGCTGCTTTCCCAGTGTTAAGATTGTTTACAGTATTACGTATTTCCTCCAGATCAATGTCGTGCATAACAAAATAATTAGCTATAGGGTTGATAGAATAAGTGGGCAAATTATGATCACGAAGCATTTTTGCTAGACTAGGGCCTATGTTTGTGAAATACGCTTTAAATTTCTCAACAGTACTTTCTGTTACATTATCAGGAAGAATGCTCTGCTTGCTAGACTGGGAGATAACTTCATTAACAATCTGCCATATTCTCTTGGAGTTACTTGCAGCTTGTTTAATCAGCCCTGAGTAATAGTCTTTTTTTTTGCTTACGCAGCGCCGATACTGTTATATTGCAGGCTTTTTTATACTCACTTCAGTAGTAAATATTGCTTATGTTGTATGTCCACTTATGGTACCAGTAGTCTTTAGCCTTAAGCAGGTCTAATATATGATTTGTCATCCATGGGCAGGCAGGTTTATCATAGGAGTGATTCGGAAATTCACGTTGACTATTCTCTAAAATGTCCTTTAACATCTGAATTAAGTTCAAGAATTCAGTATTGACATCATTATGGTAAATGATGTCTGTTTTGCATGCCAACAGAAGGTTCCAAGCATAAGTGTAATCAATTTTCATGAATGTCTTCCTATTATTATATTTTTCTATAAGAGGGATTCCTACTCTAACAAATATTGGCAAATGGTCCAAGATAGGTTGTTGAAGGACATGGGTATCTACATTCGTTGATATGTTTGTCAAAACGTGATCAATTAGGGTTGCCAAAGAAGAAGTTAAGCGTTTTGGTGAAGTGATTACATTACGGAAATTATAAGACTGCACGACATTTCTATACTCAGTGTGGTTTGTATTAATACTGTCAATATTTATGTCACCAAGGATTACTACAGGAGTGTAACTTGTTACCAGTAATATGAAAATCTCCTCTAGTTTATCTAAAAAATCAGGTTTGCTTGAGCTCGGTGGTCTGTAAACCACTCCTACTACAACTGAGCTTTCCAATCGAATAAACAGTGTTTCAATGCGTGGCAGGCTGCATGTGAGAGATGGTATGACAGAAAATCTTAGTCCTCACCGTACAAAAAAAGCAACCCCATCTCCACGAGACGCTGAGCCATGCGTTTCTGATACTGTTTTGCATCCAGGAATACACATGTTTTCGTTCTTTTTAACCAAGTTTCTGTAGTAGCAATAATATCGTTCATCTGTTCCTGTTGTGCGATAAGCGACAGAAGTAAGTTCAAGTTTTTATTTATACTGCGTGCGTCGCTGTAAAATAGAGTAAAATCACGCACAGTTTTCAATGTACTCTCGTTAGCCATGATGACATACGTCATACGTCAGGCATACGTCAGAAACATCACATCATGCTATTTTTGCTAGATCTTCCTCCCAGGTTACATGCACTACCCTCGCATTTTCACTCTTCTGCATGAGTATTTTGCTGTCAGAAACCCAAGCAAACTACTATTTGTTTTCCCTTTTGGCTTGTATAGCTTTCCAAGCAGTATCTCATTTTCTCTGCAGAGGTGCTCGTTTATGAGAACGGGCATGTTTTCCACAAACCAAGCATGGAAGCATTAAGTCTATGTTTTTATGCTGCCTTCAAAAACATGTTGCATGAGAATATGGACGATGAACTTTATTACAATATTTGTGGGTCCACTTCTTTTCGTCGGTACCCGATGAACATCATCAATATCACTGCTGGTGTGTTCTATTTGTAAGCATGTAGCTATTGTTTGGATTGCTGTACGGAGATCCTCTTTCTCTGCTGCAGGTACACCTTTCAATTCAATGTTATCCTTTCTTCTATACTGCTTTAGTTCTATCAATTGCTTATTAACTTCCTTCAGTTCTCTGTTCAGTTGCTGGTTTTCCTGTTGAAGGTCCTGGGTGTGGGTTTTTACTTGATTTACTTCAGCTCGAAGTGCCTTGATTTCCGATTTGAATTCCTCAAAGCTATCGTTTATGAATCCCATCGACACCTTGACAGACATCAACTCTGTTTTTACCGCCAAGTTCGACGAGTGAAGTGCCTTTATTTCACTCTTGAGATCATGCATGGCTGTTGTGAACTTCGCAGTCATTTCAGTTATTACCTTTACAACTTCCTTAATGCTACTTGGCACCTTTTCTCCCAGTATTCTTGCCAAATCTGTCAGAGCGTCTGTGTTATGGTGTTCCATGATAAAAAGTAGTAGCAAAAACAATATTACAACGCAAGAACAAGGACAGTGTGCAGTTGAGCAGGCCAGCAACTGCGACTACCATGTAATCAGCTGAAAATTGCTAAAAATACAAGAAAAGAATTGCCCACCTGCAGCAATACAAGGGAGCGTGAGTGCATGTAGAGTGCACGGCTGCTGGCTGTGCTCTGTGAAGTATGCCGGGTCCACCTTCCTCTTATAGAACCGACGTGGGTGTTTCCCATGCGCAGAAACAGGACATGTGGTGAAACTGTCTGGGCTTGCAAGGAACCACGATGTCACGTCGGATCCGATAGCTGGCGGTGAATGATGTCATCTGCCTGATGGTCACAGCATGATTGTTGCCTGCAGCAATACAAGGAAGCATGAGCGCACATAGAGTGCACAGC